>NW_026729454.1:22500-42500 GCF_030272615.1 Cryptomeria japonica | reverse complement strand
CACCGTGCACGCGACCGAGTAAGGCCACTCAGAGACATCCATTTCCCAGGCATATGCCCCCTACGCACTTTTGGTGGTGCACCCCGCACGAACAATCCCGCCTCGACCAGCCTGAACAATTCCCCTCTCGAAGGAAGGCCTCGGCCTTAATCGTCCACGACAAACAGCTCGACGAGGCATGAAGCACCCACGGGAGCCGGAGCACGACGATGCAGAGTCTCGGTTCACAGGAGCCTGGGAAGAACATCCCGTACGGAACCCTTTACCCGAAAACATCCGAACCGCACATGCTCGCGACAGTCCTGCCGTTAGAGAATGCACCGTGCACGCGACCGAGTAAGGCCACTCAGAGACATCCATTTCCCAGGTATATGCCCCCTACGCACTTTTGGTGGCGCAACTCGCACGAACAGTCCCACCTCGACCCCGTATACAAGCTTTTTTGCCTCGAAGAGTTCGTCGGAGACGAAGAAGCAACCTTCAGTGCAACCGTAGCACTCTTTTGTGCAACCGCCCAAACAACGCCCCCTCTACCCTCTGTCGAAACACTCGGCATTGCTGCTCCCTAAGGTGAGCTTCTCCTCATAGGCAATTCCGCTCTTATCCGGTCACGTTTGTGTGCCCGAATTTCGCAAGGCAACCTCCATGGGACATGGAAAAGACTCGAGAAGAGAGCTCGCTCACGGGAGAGAGAAGCCAAGGAGACCACGAGAGTGCTGAGAGTGGGACAGCGCTGAATAGGCGGGAGAAGCCTGCGCGTATAAACGGAGATATATATCCAATTGCAACGAAGGAACGTGCCAAAGATCGAGAACAATGGCAGAAATGCTAGTAACGTGCACTTCGGGACCAACGCATCACCGGAAGACAACCGCCAAACATCGAAAGAGTCGCGATGCTCCGCAACCTACGTGCAAAGCGGTCGCACACCGGGTAAGGGAGTGAGAGCCCCAAACATAGCTGGGCGAGGCGCTCACTCCGCTCTTTAATATCTCGTTAATACCGCCAAGGAAATGGCACAAGCACACACACACAAGCATCCTCGGAAGAGGACAGTTCGAGTGACAGGTCAAATCCAAGAGTTCCGAAGACTACCTCCAGGAACAATCGGGAACAAGACCGATTACAAGTCGTCGAGTCTGTTACTGGGCGAACACGAGATGCGCACAGGAAATCGATCAGCCCTCACAATGGCCCAAGGCCAGAGATCGGACTGCTACGATTTACCCCAACAATCATCGTGCCACTCTTCGCAGAGAGGTGATAGACGCCAACGAGCCCGCGCATAGCAATCGAGGTGTAAAAAGGGCGTTGAAGGCAGGAAGCCTGGACGAAAGAGGCTACGAGGTCACCTCGAAGCGGTCTAAGAATCGGGCGCACTTGGGGCGACTACCAGTGCCAACCCCTTATCCCGCGGTGCGTCCGACACACAGAAATTTCCAAGGCGGCCAAGGAGCCTCCCCGCATAGCAATCGGGGTGTGAGGTTACGGATGCAGCATTGATAGCAATCGAGGTGGGAGGCGAAGGATGCAGAAGTGAGAGCCGAGGGATGTAGCAGAGATAGCAATCGGGGTGTGTGATGCAGAAGAGATAGCAATCGAGGTGTGCGGTGGGAAGGGCCCAGCAGCCAGAATGCATGAAGCGACGGATGAAGCAGTGATGACAACCGGGCTGTGAGGAGAGGAGGGATGCAGCCAAGAAAGCAATCAGGGCTCGAGGCAAGGGATGCATCAAGGATAGCAATCATGTTGTGAGGCGAGATTCCAAAGGCTAAACGTGAGAGGCTGCAGGGTCGACTCAGAGAGGTCTATGCATGTGAGAGGCTGAAAGCAAGGTCAACTCGGAGCGGTCTATGCATCGGGCGCGCTTGGGGCGACTACCAGTGCCAACCCCTTATCCCGCGACGCGTCCGACAAAGAGAACGTTCCAAGGCGGCAGAGGAGGTTACCAGCCGAAGGATGCAGTAGCAATAACAGGTATAGTTCCGCGGCGGCCGAGAAGACTCACCGCATAGGAATCGGGATGCGAGGCGAGGGATGCGGCGGGAAGGCCCCGACGGCTAAACGGAAGAGGCTGCAGGGCCGCCTCGGAATGGTCCAAGCATCGGACGCGATTGGGACGACTACCAGTGCCAACCCCTTATCCCGCGATGCGTCCGATACACAGATAGTTCCAAGGCGGCCGAGGAGCCTCACCGCATATCAATCGGGGTGCGAGGCGAGGGATGGGGCGGGAAGGCCCCAACGGCTAGACGGAAGAGGCTTCAGGGCCACCTCGGAATGCTCCAAGCATCGGACGCGCTTGGGGCGACTACCAGTGCCAACCCCTTATCCCGCGATGCGTCCGATACACAGATGGTTCCAAGGCGGCCGAGGAGCCTCACCGCATAGCAATCGGGGGTGCGAGGCGAGGGATGGGGCGGGAAGGCCCCAACGGCTAGACGGAAGAGGCTTCAGGGCCGCCTCGGAATGGTCCAAGCATCGGACGCGCTTGGGGCGACTACCAGTGACAACCCCTCATCCCGCGATGCGTCCGATACGAAGATGGTTCCAAGGCGGCCGAGGAGCCTCACCGCATAGCAATCGGGGTGCGAGGTGGGGGATGCGGCGAGATGGCCCCAACGGCTAGACGGAAGAGGCCACAGGGCCGCGTCGGAATAGTCCAAGCATCGGACGCGCTTGGGGCGACTACCAGTGACAACCCCTTATCCCGCGATGCGTCCGATACGAAGATAGTTCCAAGGCGGCCGAGGAGCCTCACCGCATAGCAATCCGGGTGCGAGGTGGGGGATGCGGCGAGATGGCCCCAACGGCTAGACGGAAGAGGCTGCAGGGCCGCCTCGGAATAGTCCAAGCATCGGACGCGCTTGGGGCGACTACCAGTGACAACCCCTTATCCCGCGATGCTTCCGATACGAAGACAGTTCCAAGGCGGCCGAGGAGCCTCACCGCATAGCAATGGGGGTGCGAGGTGAGGGATGCGGCGAGATGGCCCCAACGGCTAGACGGAAGAGGCCACAGGGCCGCCTCGGAATAGTCCAAGCATCGGACGCGCTTGGGGCGACTACCAGTGACAACCCCTTATCCCGCGATGCATCCGATACGAAGATAGTTCCCAGGCGGCCGAGGAGCCTCACCGCATAGCAATCGGGGTGCGAGGCGAGGGATGCGGCGAGATGGCCCCAAAGGGTAGACGGAAGAGGCTGCGGGGCCGCCTCGGAATAGTCCAAGCATCGAACGCGCTTGGGGCGACTACCACTGCCAACCCCTTATCCCGCGATGCGTCCGATACACAGATAGTTCCGAGGCGGCCGAGGAGCTGGGGGATGCGGCGAGATGGCCCCAACGGCTAGACGGAAGAGGCTGCAGGGCCGCCTCGGAATAGTCCAAGCATCGGACGCGCTTGGGGCGACTACCAGTGACAACCCCTTATCCCGCGATGCGTCCGATACACAGATAGTTCCGAGGCGGCCAAGGAGCCTCACCGCATAGCAATCGTGGTGCGAGGTGGGGGATGCAGCGAGATGGCCCCAACGGCTAGACGGAAGAGGCTGCAGGGCCGCCTCGGAATGGTCCAAGCATCGGACGCGCTTGGGGCGACTACCACTGCCAACCCCTTATCCCGCGATGCGTCCGATACACAGATAGTTCCAAGGCGGCCGAGGAGCCTCACCGAATAGCAATCGGGGTGCGAGGCGAGGGATGCGGCGAGAAAGCCCCAACGGCTAGAGGGAAGAGGCTTCAGGTCCGCCTCGGAATGGTCCAAGCATCGGACGCGCTTGGGGCGACTACCAGTGACAACCCCTTATCCCGCGACGCGTCCGATACACAGATAGTTCCAAGGCGGCCGAGGAGCCTCACCGCATAGCAATCGGGGTGCGAGGCGAGGGATGCGGCGAGAAGGACCCAACGGCTAGACGGAAGAGGCTTCAGGGCCGCCTCGGAATGGTCCAAGCATCGGACGCGCTTGGGGCGACTACCAGTGACAACCCCTTATCCCGCGACGCGTCCGATACACAGATAGTTCCAAGGCGGCCGAGGAGCCTCACCGCATAGCAATCGGGGTGCGAGGCGAGGGATGCGGCGAGAAGGACCCAACGGCTAGACGGAAGAGGCTTCAGGGCCGCCTCGGAATGGTCCAAGCATCGGACGCGCTTGGGGCGACTACCAGTGACAACCCCTTATCCCGCGACGCGTCCGATACACAGATAGTTCCAAGGCGGCCGAGGAGCCTCACCGCATAGCAATCGGGGTGCGAGGCGAGGGATGCGGCGAGAAGGACCCAACGGCTAGACGGAAGAGGCTTCAGGGCCGCCTCGGAATGGTCCAAGCATCGGACGCGCTTGGGGCGACTACCAGTGACAACCCCTTATCCCGCGATGCGTCCGATACACAGATAGTTCCAAGGCGGCCGAGGAGCCTCACCGCATAGCAATCGGGGTGCGAGGCGAGGGATGCGGCGAGAAGGACCCAACGGCTAGACGGAAGAGGCTTCAGGGCCGCCTCGGAATGGTCCAAGCATCGGACGCGCTTGGGGCGACTACCAGTGACAACCCCTTATCCCGCGACGCGTCCGATACACAGATAGTTCCAAGGCGGCCGAGGAGCCTCACCGCATAGCAATCGGGGTGCGAGGCGAGGGATGCGGCGAGAAGGACCCAACGGCTAGACGGAAGAGGCTTCAGGGCCGCCTCGGAATGGTCCAAGCATCGGACGCGCTTGGGGCGACTACCAGTGACAACCCCTTATCCCGCGACGCGTCCGATACACAGATAGTTCCAAGGCGGCCGAGGAGCCTCACCGCATAGCAATCGGGGTGCGAGGCGAGGGATGCGGCGAGAAGGACCCAACGGCTAGACGGAAGAGGCTTCAGGGCCGCCTCGGAATGGTCCAAGCATCGGACGCGCTTGGGGCGACTACCAGTGACAACCCCTTATCCCGCGACGCGTCCGATACACAGATAGTTCCAAGGCGGCCGAGGAGCCTCACCGCATAGCAATCGGGGTGCGAGGCGAGGGATGCGGCGAGAAGGACCCAACGGCTAGACGGAAGAGGCTTCAGGGCCGCCTGGGAATGGTCCATGCATCGCACGCGCTTGGGGCGACTACCAGTGACAACCCCTTATCCCGCGACGCGTCCGATACACAGATAGTTCCAAGGCGGCCGAGGAGCCTCACCGCATAGCAATCGGGGTGCGAGGCGAGGGATGCGGCGAGAAGGACCCAACGGCTAGACGGAAGAGGCTTCAGGGCCGCCTCGGAATGGTCCAAGCATCGGACGCGCTTGGGGCGACTACCAGTGACAACCCCTTATCCCGCGACGCGTCCGATACACAGATAGTTCCAAGGCGGCCGAGGAGCCTCACCGCATAGCAATCGGGGTGCGAGTCGAGGGATGCGGCGAGAAGGACCCAACGGCTAGACGGAAGAGGCTTCAGGGCCGCCTCGGAATGGTCCAAGCATCGGACGCGCTTGGGGCGACTACCAGTGACAACCCCTTATCCCGCGATGCGTCTGATACACAGATAGTTCCAAGGCGGCCGAGGAGCCTCACCGCATAGCAATCGGGGTGCGAGGCAAGGGATGCGGCGAGAAGGACCCAACGGCTAGACGGAAGAGGCTTCAGGGCCGCCTCGGAATGGTCCAAGCATCGGACGCGCTTGGGGCGACTACCGTTGCCAACCCCTTATCCCGCGATGCGTCTGATACACAGATAGTTCCGAGGCGGCCGAGGAGCCTCACCGCATAGCAATCGGGTTGCGAGGCAGATTATTGGGAAGGGAACCCCCTGGGATGCGGCTCAAGCAGTGCCCAAAGGGACTGGAATGCGGAATCACATCGAGAGACCCAAATGCTATACGAGGGCTCAAATCGAATTATCGATTTGGCCACGACATGGACGCATCGGAACGACTACCTTTGCCGAACCACTCGCAATTGCATCCATACCGAAACCAATAGACATTTCCGTTAGAGCCCTCGCATAGCATTCGGGAATCTCGCATGCCCCTCTAAATCGACCAATGCTGGCGCTCAACGAAAATCCGAGCGCTACCACCGTTCGAGCGCCAGCATTGGTCGAGTTAGAGGGGCACGGGGGAGAATGCTCCAGTCAACACCTCCCCTATATAAGTTATTTGTCCGATTCTCGCACAACCGTAGTCTGCCTCGTCGAATCAAACAACGGTCCCAGATTCCGACTTCCGTTCCGTAGAGACCCAAAAGCTAGATGGAGGCTCGCAAGAAAGAGAGTCGGCGCATAGCAATCGGGTTTCTCGAACGTTTAGGGACCGAGCTCACTTGCGGATAGGGCAAAATCCGCCAAGCAACCCAAAAGCTAGACGGGGGCTCGAATCGAATCGCCTAGGCGGCCACAACAACGACGTGTTGGATCGACTACCAGTGCCAAACCATTCAGCAAGACTAGTCTGTGTCGAGGCCGGATAGAGATTCTCAGAGAGCGCCCGTATAGCATTTAGGAGACCTGCCGCGTCCCTCACACTCGACAAATGGTGGTGCACGTTTATAAATCCGAGCGATCCCAACCCTTTCAAGCACCAACATCGGTCGAGATAGAGGGGCACGGAGGGGGCTGCGTGAGACAACACAGTCCCCTATATAAGTTATTTGTCCGATTCTCACACATCCGAAGAATGGTCATCAAATCGGACAACAGCCCAAACTTCCGACTTCCGTCCCAGAAAGCCCAAGAGCTATCTAAAACGTTCATGGCCGGAACTCGATCGCGGCTATACCAGTCCGCCAAGCAACCCAAAAGCTAGACTGGAGCTCTAGTCGAATCACCTCTGTGGCCATTGCAAGGACGTGTTGGAGCGACTACCATTGCCGAACCATTCCGCAGGTCGAGTCCATACCAAGGCCGCATAGAGATTCACGATGAGCTCCTGCATAGCAATCAGGAGACTTGCCGTGTCCATCACAATCGATAAATCCTGGTGCAAGATTTTTGCATCCGAGCGCTCCAACCAGTCGAGCACCAGCATCAATCGACATAAACGGGCACGGGGGGAGGATGCTCGAGAACACTACCTCCCCTATATAAGTTATTTGTCCGATTCTCAAGCAGCCGAAGTCTGGTCATCGAATCGGGTCAAAGACCACAACTTCCGACTTTACCCACAATGCAAGTCATCGAATCGAACATCGGCCCCCGAGTCGGACTCCATGCGTATGTCAGGTCATCGGACCCAAATTCCGCCTTCCTGCGCATGGCGGGCCATCAATATCAACTCGGTCATCGGACCCAAACTCCGCCTTTCTGCGCATGGCACGCCTTCAAATCGGTCATCGGACCCAAATTCCGCCTTCCTGTGCATGGCGGGCCATCAACATCAACTCGGTCATCGGACCCAAATTCCGCCTTTCTGCGCATGGCACGCCATCAACTCGGTCATCGGACCCAAATTCCGCCTTCCTGCGCATGGCAGGTCATCGGACACAAATTCAGACCTCGCCAATATGCCTACGTATCGAATCGGTCATCGGACCCAACTTCCGACTTCATCCATACTGTAGGGTCTTTGAGGTTGGCGCGGTGCGCTCAACCCGGGGAGTCGACCCATCGAAGCATACACCTCCCCTATATAAGCTATTTGTCCGATTCCCACACCTGTGTAGTTTGCACCTCTGACCAGGACATCGACCCCAACTTCCGAACTCGACTGCAACGACGGCACCAGCGCCTTGGTGCGCACCTTGCGACGCACAGTCCCAACATTCGCCTTCCTGCACATGGCAGGTCATCGGACCCAAATTCCGACCTCGCGAGTATGCCTACATATCGAATCGGTCATCGGACACAACTTCCGACTTCATCCATACCGTAGGGTCTTTGAGGTTGGCGCGGTGCGCTCAACCCGGGGAGTCGACCCAACGAAGCATACACCTCCCCTATATAAGCTATTTGTCCGATTCCCACACCTGTGTAGTTTGCACCTCCGATCAGGACATCGACCCCAACTTCCGAACTCGCCTGCAACGACCGAACCAGCGCCTTGGTGCGCACCTTGCAACGCACAGTGCCAACATTCGCCTTCCTGCACATGGCAGGTCATCGGACCCAAATTCCGACCTCGCGAGTATGCCTACATATCGAATCGGTCATCGGACCCAACTTCCGACTTCATCCATACCGTAGGGTCTTTGAGGTTGGCGCGGTGCGCTCAACCCGGGGAGTCGACCCAACGAAGCATACACCTCCCCTATATAAGCTATTTGTCCGATTCCCACACCTGTGTAGCTTGCACCTCCGATCAGGACATCGACCCCAACTTCCGAACTCGACTAAAAAGACCGCACCAGCACCTTGGTGTGCACCTTGCAACGCACAGTGCCAACATTCGCCTTCCTGCACATGGCAGGTCATCGGACCCAAATTCCGACCTCATGAGCATACCTACTAATCGAATCGGTCATCGGACCCAACTTCCGACTTCATCCATACCGTAGGGTCTTTGAGGTTGGCGCGGTGCGCTCAACCTGGGGAGTCGACCCATCGAAGCATACACCTCCCCTATATAAGCTATTTGTCCGATTCCGACACCTGTGTAGTTTGCACCTCCGCTCAGGACATCGACCCCAACTTCCGAACTCGCCTGCAACGACCGAACCAGCGCCTTGGTGCGCACCAAAAGTGCGCACTTTTGGAGGGCACTTTTGTGCGCTCCAAAGGTGCGCACTTTTGGAGGGCACTTTTGTGCGCTCCAAAGGTGCGCACTTTTGGAGGGCACTTTTTGGAGGGCACTTTTGTGCGCTCCAAAGGTGCGCACTTTTGGAGGGCACTTTTTGGAGGGCACTTTTCTGCGCTCCAAAGGTGCGCACTTTTGGAGGGCACTTTTTGGAGGGCACTTTTCTGCGCTCCAAAGGTGCGCACTTTTGGAGGGCACTTTTTGGAGGGCACTTTTCTGCGCTCCAAAGGTGCGCACTTTTGGAGGGCACTTTTTGGAGGGCACTTTTCTGCGCTCCAAAGGTGCGCACTTTTGGAGGGCACTTTTGTGCACTCCAAAGGTGCACACTTTTGGAGGGCACTTTTTGGAGGGCACTTTTCTGCACTCCAAAGGTGCGCACTTTTGGAGGGCACTTTTTGGAGGGCACTTTTGTGCGCTCCAAAGGTGCGCACTTTTGGAGGGCACTTTTTGGAGGGCACTTTTGTGCGCTCCAAAGGTGCGCACTTTTGGAGGGCACTTTTGTGCACTCCAAAGGTGCGCACTTTTGGAGGGCACTTTTCCTGCGCTCCAAAGGTGCACACCTAGGTGAGCACCTTCGACCACACCTTGTAGCACACCAAACTCTGACTTTCGACTTCATCCGCAATGCAGGGTCTTTGAGGTTGGCGCAATGCGCACAACCAGGGGAGTCGACCCATCAAACCCAACACCTCCCCTATATAAGCTATTTGTCTGATTCTCATACATGCGTAGCCTGCAGGAGCAATTAGGACATCGACCCCAACTTTCGGCTTCTAAACGAAAACAAGGTCTTTGAGGTTGGTGTAATGCGAACAACTAGGGGAGTCAACCCATCAAACCCAACACCTCCCCTATATAAGCTATTTGTCTGATTCTCATACATGTGTAGTCTACAGGAGCAATTAGGACATCGACCCCAACTTTTGACTTCTTAACGAAAACAAGGTCTTTGAGGTTGACGTAATGCGCACAACCAGGGGAGTCGACCCATCAAACCCAACACCTCCCCTATATAAGCTATTTGTCCGATTCTCATACATGTGTAGCCTACAGGAGCCATTAGGACATTGACCCCAACTTTTGACTTCTTAACGAAAACAAGGTCTTTGAGGTTGGCGTAATGCGCACAACCAAGGGAGTTGACCCATCAAACCCAACACCTCCCCTATATAAGCTATTTGTCTGATTCTCATACATGTGTAGCCTGCAACAACGATTAGGACATCCACCCCAACTTCTGAATTCGTCTGCGTTGACCGCACCAAAGGTGCACGCCTTGGTGCTCACCAAAATCCGACTTCCGACTTCTTCTGCTATGCGGGGTCTTTGAGGTTGGCGCAGTGCGCACAACCAGGGGAGTCAACCCACCGAATGCAACACCTCCCCTATATAAGCTATTTGTCTGATTCTCATACATGCGTAGACTGCAGCAATGATTAGGACATCCACCCCAACTTTTGACTTCTTAAACAAGACAGGGTCTTTGAAGTTGGTGCAGTGCACACAACCAGGGGAGTCGACCCATCAAACGCAACACCTCCCCTATATAAAGCTATTTATCCGATTCTCATACGTGTAGTCTGCAGCAGCGATTAGGACATCGACCCCAACTTCCGAATTCGTTTGCATTGACCGCACCAAAGGTGCACGCCTTGGTGTGCACCTTGGAGTGCACTTTGGTGCTCACCTCGGTGCACACTTTGGTGTGCACCTCGGTGTGCACCAAAGGTGCGCACCTTGGAGCGCACCAAAGGTGTACACTTTGGAGCGCACCACATAGGGTCTTTGAGAGGTTGGCGCAGTGCGCACACCAAGGTGGGTGTTGAGGTGCGTGCCGAGGTGGGTGGGTGCTAGGGTGCGCTCCATGGTGGGTGCCAGGGTGGGTGCGTGCTAGGGTGGATTCCAAAGAGGGTCATAGGGTGGGTGCCAAGGTGGGTTGGTGATATAGTGGGTTCAAAGGTGGGTACTAGGGTGGGTTCCAAGGTGGGTCACAAGTTGGGTGCCAGGATGCGTGGGTGTTAGGTTGGGTGCCAAGGTGGGCTCCTGCGTGGGTGGGTGCTAGGGTGGGTTTCAAGGTGGACGCGAGGGCGGGTGCCAAGGTGGGTAACAAGTTGGGTGTTAGGATGGGTGAGTGCTAGAGTGGGTGCCAAGGTGGGTGGGTGCTAAGGTGGATGCCAAGGTGGTTCACAGGGTGGGTGGGTTCTAGGGTGAGTTCCAAGGTGGGTCACAGGTTTAGTGCTAGGGTGCGTGTCAAGGCGGGTGTCGAGGTGCCTGGGTGCTAGGGTGTGGATGCCAATGTGGGTCATAGGGTGGGTACTAGGGTGGGCTGCAATGTGGGTGCCAAGGTGGGTAACATGCTCGGTTGGTTCTAAATTGGGTGTCAGGGTGGGTGTGCACCCACCTTGCCCGAGGTGGGTGCCAAGGTGCCAGTGTGGGTGGGTGCTAAGGTGGATGCCAAGGTGGGTGAGAAGGTGGGTGATAGGTTGAGTGGTAGGATGGGTGGGTGCCAAGATGGGTCACAGGGTGGGTGCAAGGGTGGGTAGGTGCTAGGGTTGGTGTCAGGGTGGGTGGGTGCTAGGTTGGGTTCCAAGGTGGGTGCGAGGGTGAGTGTCAAGGTGGGTCACAGGTTAGGTGCTAGGATGGGTGAGTGCTAGGGTGCAAAGGTGCCAGGGTGGGTGCTAGGATGGGTCGATGCTAGGGTGAGTGGCAAGGTGGGTCCACAAGTGTCAAGGTGGGTGCCGAGGTGGGTGCCAACTTGGGTTCCAAGGTGGGTGCCAAGTGGGCGACTGCTATGGTGGATGCCAAGGTGGGTCACGGGGTGGGTGCCAAGTTGCTAGGTTGTGTTCCAAGGTGGGTGCCAACGTGGCTGCTAGGGTGCGTGGGTTAAAGGGTGTGTCACAACGTGGGTGCCAGGATGGGTGCGCACCCACACTGGCCAAGACGGGTGCAAGGTTGGGTTCCAAGCCCGGTCACAGGCTGGGTGCTAGGATGGGTGGGTGCCAAGGTGGGCACCAGGGTGGGTGCACCCACCCTGGCCAAGGTGGGTCACGGGGTGGGTCCTAGGGTGGGTAACAGGGTGGGTACTAAGGTGCGTGCCAAGGTGGGTCATGGGGTGGGTGCCAAGGTGGGCACCAGGGTGGGTGTGCACCAACCCTAGCCAGGGTAGGTCACGGGGTGGTTGTCGGGGTGGGCGTCAAGGAGCCAAGGTGGGTGGCAAGTAGCCAAGTTGCGTGCCAAGGTGGGTGTCGGGGTGGGTGCCAAGGATCCAAGGTGGGTGCCAAGGAACCAAGGTGGGTGTCTGGGTGGGTGCCGAGGTGGGAGCCAGGGTGGGTCCCAAGGTGAGTGCAAAGGTGGGTGCCAGGGTCAAGGTGAGTGCCAATGTGGGTTCCAAGGTGCCAGGGTCAGGGTGAGTGCCAATGTGGGTTCAAAGGTGCTAAGTTGGGTGCGAGGTTGGGTGCGAGGGTGGGTGGGTGCCAAGGTGTGCTAGGTGGAAGCCCGGGTGGGTCGGCATCCCATGGGTGTCGAGTTGGGTGCCTGATGGGTGCTTCTTGTCAAGTTTTAGTCGTCGGGACTCATTTCGAGCCTTAGAGGTCGTTTCTTGTCCGGTTGCCCTGTCTTCGACCTGGGAACCCAATTTTGGTCCTCGGGTCCCATTTTTTTTTGTCTCGCATCCCACTTTTGGCCTGTGGCCTTTTCGGGGTCGATTCTCGTTTTGGGCATCAGAGCATGTTTCTTCTCCTAAAACCCAATATTTGTTTATTAAGTCTCGGAACACATTTTTGTTCTCGTGGACCCATCATGGGTCTTGGAACGCATTTGTGGTCCTTGGGTCCCATTTTGCATCCCGAAACTTGTGTTTTGGTGCTTGATCCCTATTTTGGGTGCCCACCTTGCACCAAGTGCGCACCCGGGGCAAACCGAGCGCCTTGGTGCACCGGGGCAAGATCGAGCGTGCACCCGAGGCGCCCCGAACATGCACCAAGGTGCACTCGGCCCACATGTGAGCGCAGGTCGTTGCGCCCGAGGTGGTGTGTGGGCACCGCGTTGCAGACGGGACACTGCACGCACACGACGCCCCGTCCAGGTGCACGCACGTAGGCCGGGCCGGGTGCACACCCGACGCCCTAGCAAGGTGCGCGCACCCGGGCAGGGCTCACACTTGGCGAACGGGGCGCACTTCGCGAGGGAGGGTGTGCACCTCGACGGGGGTGGGTGGCCGGGGTGGATTCGCACGTGGGTCGCGGTTTGCTAAGTACACACTGCGACAAGCTCATAACGGGTGCGATCATACCAGCGTTAGTGCACCGGATCCCATCAGAACTCCGCAGTTAAGCGCGCTTGGGCCGGAGTAGTACTAGGATGGGTGACCTCCCGGGAAGTCCCGGTGTTGCACCCTTTCTTAGTTTTTCGCCGGGCGTCGCAATGCTATTTGAATAAACCTTTTGCCCGTTTGCGTTCTCGTCGGGGCCGGGCCGGGCCGGGGTGCGCTGCCCGCACTACCGCGCGCGCGGGGGCGACACCGAGCGCGCACCCGAGGCGCCCCGAGCACACAGGCCACGGTGCAACCCGGGCGTTGTGCGCGCACCCCGGTGCGCCCGAGGTGCTGCGCGCGCACCCAGGTGAAATCGGTGTGCACCTCGGCCAGTGCGCGCTCGGTCGAGTCGCGCACGTTGGCCAAGGTGCACGGTGATGTTTCTTACTCTAAGGTTCCGCACCAGACGCCCGGGACAGGTGAGCGAAGCTGGGCGGGGCCGGGTGCGCGGCCGGGGCAGGTGCACGCAGCTGGAGAGAGCTTTGGAGCACACCAGAGGTGCGCACCTTGGAGCACACTTCGGAGCGCACCAATGATGCGCTCCATTCAAAAGTTTCCTGAAAAGGCAAAAAAAGTTGAGATTATAGAATTTCCCACTTGAGAGATTGTAAAAAAAAAAAATTTAAAATGAAGGAAACGCGGGTGCCAAGGTGTGCGCGCCCGGGTGCGCAGCCCAGCCAAGGTGTGCGCACCAAGGCGCCCACCCTGGCGAAGGTGCACGCAAGGTGCGCACCCGAGGCAAACCGGACAATTAACCCAACTTTCGACTTCGCGCGCACCTGCGCACCTTGGAGCGCACTTCGGAGCGCTCCTTGTTGCGCACCAATCTTGGGCACCTCGGAGTGCACCATGGCGCCCACCAAGGTGCGCACCCGGGGCAAACCGAGCTCCGACTTCGTGCGCACCTTGGAGCGCACGAAAGGTGCGCACCATGGCGCCCACCAAGGTGCGCAGCCCAGCCAAGGCGTGCGCATCAAGGTGCGCACCCTGGCGAAGGTGCGCACCCGGGGCAAACCGAGCTCCGACTTCGTGCGCACCTTGGAGCGCACAAAGGGTGCGCAACCCAGCCAAGGTGTGCGCACCCCGGGCAAACCGAGCTCCGAATCGTGCGCACCTTGGAGCACACTTCGGAGCCCTCCTTGGTGCGCACCGATGTTGCGCACCTCGGAGCGCACCCGGGGAAAACAATGCAATTAACCCGACTTTCGACTTCGTGGGCACCTCGGAGCGCTCTCGGGTTCGCACCTCGGAGCACACCGAGGTGCGCACCTTTGATGCGCTGCCTTCACCAATTTCCAGAAAAGGCAAGAAAACATTGAGAAGGTGTGCGCACCGAGGTGCCCACCCTGGCGAAGGTGCACGCGAGGTGCGCACCCGGGGCAAACCGGGCTCCGACTTCGTGCACGCCATGCTGCGCACCTTGGAGGGCCATGGTGCGCACCTTGGAGCACACTTCGGAGCGCTCAATGGTGCCCAACCCAGCCAAGGTGCCCACCGCGGCGAAGGTGCACGCGAGGTGCGCACCCGGGGCAAACCGGGCTCCGACTTCGTGCACGCCGCACCTTGGAGCACACTTCGGAGCGCTCCTTGGTGCGCACCAGGGCGCGCAACCCAGCCGAGGTGCCCACCCCGGCGAAGGTGCACGCGGGGTGCGCACCCGAGGCAAACCGGGCTCCGACTTCGTGCACGCCATGGTGCCCACCGCGGCGAAGGTGCACGCGAGGTGCGCACCCGGGGCAAACCGGGCTCCGACTTCGTGCACGCCGCACCTTGGAGCACACTTCGGAGCGCTCCTTGGTGCGCACCAGGGCGCGCAACCCAGCCGAGGTGCCCACCCCGGCGAAGGTGCACGCGAGGTGCGCACCCGGGGCAAACCGGGCTCCGACTTCGTGCACGCCATGGTGCCCACCGCGGCGAAGGTGCACGCGAGGTGCGCACCCGGGGCAAACCGGGCTCCGACTTCGTGCACGCCGCACCTTGGAGCACACTTCGGAGCGCTCCTTGGTGCGCACCATGGTGCCCACCAGGGCGCGCAACCCCGCCGAAGGTGCACGCGAGGTGCGCACCCGGGGCAAACCGGGCTCCGACTTCGTGCACGCCGCACCTTGGAGCACACTTCGGAGCGCTCCTTGGTGCGCACCAGGGCGCGCAACCCCGCCGAAGGTGCACGCGAGGTGCGCACCCGGGGCAAACCGGGCTCCGACTTCGTGCACGCCATGGTGCGCACCAGGGTGCCCACCGCGGCGAAGGTGCGCACCCGGGGCAAACCGGGCTCCGACTTCGTGCACGCCGCACCTTGGAGCACACTTCGGAGCGCTCCTTGGTGCGCACCAGGGCGCGCAACCCAGCCGAGGTGCCCACCCCGGCGAAGGTGCACGCGAGGTGCGCACCCGGGGCAAACCGGGCTCCGACTTCGTGCACGCCATGGTGCCCACCGCGGCGAAGGTGCGCACCCGGGGCAAACCGGGCTAGGACTTCGTGCACGCCGCACCTTGGAGCACACTTCGGAGCGCTCCTTGGTGCGCACCATGGTGCCCACCAGGCCGCGCAACCCAGCCAAGGTGTGCGCACCAAGGTGCACGCGAGGTGCGCACCCGGGGCAAACCGGGGTCCGGCTTCGTGCACGCCGCACCTTGGAGCACACATCGGGGCGCTCCCGGGTTCGCACCGGCGTTGCGCACCGTGGTGGGCACCTCGGAGCGCACCGTGGTGGGCACCTCGGAGCACACCAAGGTGGGCAGCGAGGTGCGCACCTTTGATGCGATGCCTTCACTAATTTCCATAAAAGGCAAAAGAAAACGAGATTTTAAAATTTCCGTTTTGAAAGATAGTGAGAAAAAGGGAATGCTGGTGCCATCTTGAGCCCGCCCTGGTGCGCAGCCCAGCCAAGGTGTGCGCACCAAGGTGCCCACCCTGGCGAAGGTGCGCGCCCGGGCAATTAACCCAACTTCCAACTTCGCGCGCGCCAGGGTGGGAGCGCACCCAACAACCGGGCCTGGGAAGAGCCAATGCGAGAAACCCCACCAAACGCTCTGACAAAAAAAGAGGGGGCGCTCCAGTAACCCCGCTTCGGAGCGCACCCTGGGCAAACCCAGCCAGGGTGCCCACCCCGGCCAAGGTGCAGGCGAGGTGCGCACCCGGGGCAAACCGGGCTCCGACAACGTGCACGCCGCACCTTGGAGCACACTTCGTAGCGCTCCCGGGTGCGCACCTCAGAGCACACCAAGGTGGGCAGCGAGGTGCGCACCTTTGATGCGCTGCCTTCACTAATTTCCAGAAAAGGCAAAAAAAAGAGGAGATTTTAAAATTTCCGTTTTGAAAGATAGTGAAAAAAACGGAACGCGGGTGCCATCTTGAGCCCGCCCTGGTGCACAGCCCAGGTAAGGTGCCCACCCTGGCAAAGGTGCGCACCCGGGCAATTAACCCTACTTCCGACTTCGTGCGCGCCAGGGTGGCAACCGGGCCTGGGAAGAGCCAATGCGAGAAACCCCACCAAACGCTCCGACAAAAAAAGAGGCGGCGCTCCAATAACCCCGCTTCGGAGCGCAGCCGGGGCAAACCCAGCCAAGGTGCCCACCCCGACGAAGGTGCACGCGAGGTGCGCACCCGGGGCAAACCGGGCTCCGACAACGTGCACGCAGCACCTTGGAGCACACTTCGAAGCACTCCCGGGTGCCCACCGGCGTTGCGCACCGTGGTGGGCAGCGAGGTGCGCACCTTTGATGCGCTGCCTTCACTAATTTCCAGAAAAGGCAAAAAAAAATGAGATTTTAAAATTTCCGTTTTGAAAGATAGTGAAAAAAACGGAACGCGGGTGCCATCTTGAGCCCGCCCTGGTGCGCAGCCCAGGCAAGGCATGCGCACCAAGGTGCCCACCCGCGGTGCACGCCCGGGGCAAACCGGGCTCCGACTTCGTGCAGGCCGCACCTTGGAGCACACTTCGGAGCGCTCCTTGGTGCGCACCATGGTGCCCACCAGGGCGCACCCGGGGCAAACCGGGCTCCGACTTCGTGCACGCCGCACCTTGGAGCACACATCGGAGCGCTCCCAGGTTCGCACCAGCGTTGCGCACCTTTGATGCGCTGCCTTCACTAATTTCCAGAAAAGGCAAAAAAAAACGATATTTTAAAATTTCCGTTCTGAAAGATAGTGAAAAAAACGGAACGCGGGTGCCATCTTGAGCCCTTCCTGGTGCGCAGCCCAGGCAAGTTGTGCGCACCAAGGTGCCCACCCTGGCGGAGGTGCGCGCCCGGGGCAAACCGGGCTCCGACTTCGTGCACTGCATGGTGCCCACCAAGGCGCGCAACCCAGCCAAGGTGCCCACCGCAGCGAAGGTGCACGCGAGGTGCGCACCCGAGGTGCACACCCGGGGCAAACCGAGCTCCGACTTCGTGCACGCCGCACCTTGGAGCACACTTCAGAGCGCTCCTTGGTGCGCACCAGGGCGCGCAACCCAGCCAAGGTGCTCACCCCGGCGAAGGTGCACGCGAGGTGCGCACCCGGGGCAAGCCGGGCTCGGACTTCGTGCACGCCGCACCTTGGAGCACACATCGGAGCGCTCCCGGGTTCGCACCAGCATTGCGCACCTTTGATGCGCTGCCTTCACTAATTTCCAGAAAAGGCAAAAAAAAAAAAAAAACGAGATTTTAAAATTTCCGTTTTGAAAGATAGTGAAAAAAACGGAACGCGGGTGCCATCTTGAGCCCGCCCTGGTGTGCAGCCCAGGCAAGTTGTGCGCACCAAGGCACCCACCCTGGCCAAGGTGGGTCACGGGGTGGGTCCTAGGGTGGGTAACGGGGTGGGTACTAAGGTGCGTGCCAAGGTGGGTCATGGGGTGGGTGCCAAGGTGGGCACCAGGGTGGGTGTGCACCAACCCTAGCCAGGGTAGGTCACGGGGTGGTTGTCGAGGTGGGCGTCAAGGAGCCAAGGTGGGTGGCAAGTAGCCAAGTTGCGTGCCAAGGTGGGTGTCGGGGTGGGTGCCAAGGATCCAAGGTGGGTGCCAAGGAACCAAGGTGGGTGTCTGGGTGGGTGCCGAGGTGGGAGCCAGGGTGGGTCCCAAGGTGAGTGCAAAGGTGGGTGCCAGGGTCAAGGTGAGTGCCAATGTGGGTTCCAAGGTGCCAGGGTCAGGGTGAGTGCCAATGTGGGTTCAAAGGTGCTAAGTTGGGTGCGAGGTTGGGTGCGAGGGTGGGTGGGTGCCAAGGTGTGCTAGGTGGAAGCCCGGGTGGGTCGGCATCCCATGGGTGTCGAGTTGGGTGCCTGATGGGTGCTTCTTGTCAAGTTTTAGTCGTCGGGACTCATTTCGAGCCTTAGAGGTCGTTTCTTGTCCGGTTGCCCTGTCTTCGACCTGGGAACCCAATTTTGGTCCTCGGGTCCCATTTTTTTTTGTCTCGCATCCCACTTTTGGCCTGTGGCCTTTTCGGGGTCGATTCTCGTTTTGGGCATCAGAGCATGTTTCTTCTCCTAAAACCCAATATTTGTTTATTAAGTCTCGGAACACATTTTTGTTCTCGTGGACCCATCATGGGTCTTGGAACGCATTTGTGGTCCTTGGGTCCCATTTTGCATCCCGAAACTTGTGTTTTGGTGCTTGATCCCTATTTTGGGTGCCCACCTTGCACCAAGTGCGCACCCGGGGCAAACCGAGCGCCTTGGTGCACCGGGGCAAGATCGAGCGTGCACCCGAGGCGCCCCGAACATGCACCAAGGTGCACTCGGCCCACATGTGAGCGCAGGTCGTTGCGCCCGAGGTGGTGTGTGGGCACCGCGTTGCAGACGGGACACTGCACGCACACGACGCCCCGTCCAGGTGCACGCACGTAGGCCGGGCCGGGTGCACACCCGACGCCCTAGCAAGGTGCGCGCACCCGGGCAGGGCTCACACTTGGCGAACGGGGCGCACTTCGCGAGGGAGGGTGTGCACCTCGACGGGGGTGGGTGGCCGGGGTGGATTCGCACGTGGGTCGCGGTTTGCTAAGTACACACTGCGACAAGCTCATAACGGGTGCGATCATACCAGCGTTAGTGCACCGGATCCCATCAGAACTCCGCAGTTAAGCGCGCTTGGGCCGGAGTAGTACTGGGATGGGTGACCTCGCGGGAAGTCCCGGTGTTGCACCCTTTCTTAGTTTTTCGCCGGGCGTCGCAATGCTATTTGAATAAACCTTTTGCCCGTTTGCGTTCTCGTCGGGGCCGGGCCGGGCCGGGGTGCGCTGCCCGCACTACCGCGCGCGCGGGGGCGACACCGAGCGCGCACCCGAGGCGCCCCGAGCACACAGGCCACGGTGCAACCCGGGCGTTGTGCGCGCACCCCGGTGCGCCTGAGGTGCTGCGCGCGCACCCAGGTGAAATCGGTGTGCACCTCGGCCAGTGCGCGCTCGGTCGAGTCGCGCACGTTGGCCAAGGTGCACGGTGATGTTTCTTACTCTAAGGTTCCGCACCAGACGCCCGGGACAGGTGAGCGAAGCTGGGCGGGGCCGGGTGCGCGGCCGGGGCAGGTGCACGCAGCTGGAGAGAGCTTTGGAGCACACCAGAGGTGCGCACCTTGGAGCACACTTCGGAGCGCACCAATGATGCGCTCCATTCAAAAGTTTCCTGAAAAGGCAAAAAAAGTTGAGATTATAGAATTTCCCACTTGAGAGATTGTAAAAAAAAAAAATTTAAAATGAAGGAAACGCGGGTGCCAAGGTGTGCGCGCCCGGGTGCGCAGCCCAGCCAAGGTGTGCGCACCAAGGCGCCCACCCTGGCGAAGGTGCACGCAAGGTGCGCACCCGAGGCAAACCGGACAATTAACCCAACTTTCGACTTCGCGCGCACCTGCGCACCTTGGAGCGCACTTCGGAGCGCTCCTTGGTGCGCACCAATCTTGGGCACCTCGGAGTGCACCATGGCGCCCACCAAGGTGCGCACCCGGGGCAAACCGAGCTCCGACTTCGTGCGCACCTTGGAGCGCACGAAAGGTGCGCACCATGGCGCCCACCAAGG
>NW_026729454.1:0-12500 GCF_030272615.1 Cryptomeria japonica | reverse complement strand
AAACGGAGATATATATCCAATTGCAACGAAGGAACGTGCCAAAGATCGAGAACAATGGCAGAAATGCTAGTAACGTGCACTTCGGGACCAACGCATCACCGGAAGACAACCGCCAAACATCGAAAGAGTCGCGATGCTCCGCAACCTACGTGCAAAGCGGTCGCACACCGGGTAAGGGAGTGAGAGCCCCAAACATAGCTGGGCGAGGCGCTCACTCCGCTCTTTAATATCTCGTTAATACCGCCAAGGAAATGGCACAAGCACACACACACAAGCATCCTCGGAAGAGGACAGTTCGAGTGACAGGTCAAATCCAAGAGTTCCGAAGACTACCTCCAGGAACAATCGGGAACAAGACCGATTACAAGTCGTCGAGTCTGTTACTGGGCGAACACGAGATGCGCACAGGAAATCGATCAGCCCTCACAATGGCCCAAGGCCAGAGATCGGACTGCTACGATTTACCCCAACAATCATCGTGCCACTCTTCGCAGAGAGGTGATAGACGCCAACGAGCCCGCGCATAGCAATCGAGGTGTAAAAAGGGCGTTGAAGGCAGGAAGCCTGGACGAAAGAGGCTACGAGGTCACCTCGAAGCGGTCTAAGAATCGGGCGCACTTGGGGCGACTACCAGTGCCAACCCCTTATCCCGCGGTGCGTCCGACACACAGAAATTTCCAAGGCGGCCAAGGAGCCTCCCCGCATAGCAATCGGGGTGTGAGGTTACGGATGCAGCATTGATAGCAATCGAGGTGGGAGGCGAAGGATGCAGAAGTGAGAGCCGAGGGATGTAGCAGAGATAGCAATCGGGGTGTGTGATGCAGAAGAGATAGCAATCGAGGTGTGCGGTGGGAAGGGCCCAGCAGCCAGAATGCATGAAGCGACGGATGAAGCAGTGATGACAACCGGGCTGTGAGGAGAGGAGGGATGCAGCCAAGAAAGCAATCAGGGCTCGAGGCAAGGGATGCATCAAGGATAGCAATCATGTTGTGAGGCGAGATTCCAAAGGCTAAACGTGAGAGGCTGCAGGGTCGACTCAGAGAGGTCTATGCATGTGAGAGGCTGAAAGCAAGGTCAACTCGGAGCGGTCTATGCATCGGGCGCGCTTGGGGCGACTACCAGTGCCAACCCCTTATCCCGCGACGCGTCCGACAAAGAGAACGTTCCAAGGCGGCAGAGGAGGTTACCAGCCGAAGGATGCAGTAGCAATAACAGGTATAGTTCCGCGGCGGCCGAGAAGACTCACCGCATAGGAATCGGGATGCGAGGCGAGGGATGCGGCGGGAAGGCCCCGACGGCTAAACGGAAGAGGCTGCAGGGCCGCCTCGGAATGGTCCAAGCATCGGACGCGATTGGGACGACTACCAGTGCCAACCCCTTATCCCGCGATGCGTCCGATACACAGATAGTTCCAAGGCGGCCGAGGAGCCTCACCGCATATCAATCGGGGTGCGAGGCGAGGGATGGGGCGGGAAGGCCCCAACGGCTAGACGGAAGAGGCTTCAGGGCCACCTCGGAATGCTCCAAGCATCGGACGCGCTTGGGGCGACTACCAGTGCCAACCCCTTATCCCGCGATGCGTCCGATACACAGATGGTTCCAAGGCGGCCGAGGAGCCTCACCGCATAGCAATCGGGGGTGCGAGGCGAGGGATGGGGCGGGAAGGCCCCAACGGCTAGACGGAAGAGGCTTCAGGGCCGCCTCGGAATGGTCCAAGCATCGGACGCGCTTGGGGCGACTACCAGTGACAACCCCTCATCCCGCGATGCGTCCGATACGAAGATGGTTCCAAGGCGGCCGAGGAGCCTCACCGCATAGCAATCGGGGTGCGAGGTGGGGGATGCGGCGAGATGGCCCCAACGGCTAGACGGAAGAGGCCACAGGGCCGCGTCGGAATAGTCCAAGCATCGGACGCGCTTGGGGCGACTACCAGTGACAACCCCTTATCCCGCGATGCGTCCGATACGAAGATAGTTCCAAGGCGGCCGAGGAGCCTCACCGCATAGCAATCCGGGTGCGAGGTGGGGGATGCGGCGAGATGGCCCCAACGGCTAGACGGAAGAGGCTGCAGGGCCGCCTCGGAATAGTCCAAGCATCGGACGCGCTTGGGGCGACTACCAGTGACAACCCCTTATCCCGCGATGCTTCCGATACGAAGACAGTTCCAAGGCGGCCGAGGAGCCTCACCGCATAGCAATGGGGGTGCGAGGTGAGGGATGCGGCGAGATGGCCCCAACGGCTAGACGGAAGAGGCCACAGGGCCGCCTCGGAATAGTCCAAGCATCGGACGCGCTTGGGGCGACTACCAGTGACAACCCCTTATCCCGCGATGCATCCGATACGAAGATAGTTCCCAGGCGGCCGAGGAGCCTCACCGCATAGCAATCGGGGTGCGAGGCGAGGGATGCGGCGAGATGGCCCCAAAGGGTAGACGGAAGAGGCTGCGGGGCCGCCTCGGAATAGTCCAAGCATCGAACGCGCTTGGGGCGACTACCACTGCCAACCCCTTATCCCGCGATGCGTCCGATACACAGATAGTTCCGAGGCGGCCGAGGAGCTGGGGGATGCGGCGAGATGGCCCCAACGGCTAGACGGAAGAGGCTGCAGGGCCGCCTCGGAATAGTCCAAGCATCGGACGCGCTTGGGGCGACTACCAGTGACAACCCCTTATCCCGCGATGCGTCCGATACACAGATAGTTCCGAGGCGGCCAAGGAGCCTCACCGCATAGCAATCGTGGTGCGAGGTGGGGGATGCAGCGAGATGGCCCCAACGGCTAGACGGAAGAGGCTGCAGGGCCGCCTCGGAATGGTCCAAGCATCGGACGCGCTTGGGGCGACTACCACTGCCAACCCCTTATCCCGCGATGCGTCCGATACACAGATAGTTCCAAGGCGGCCGAGGAGCCTCACCGAATAGCAATCGGGGTGCGAGGCGAGGGATGCGGCGAGAAAGCCCCAACGGCTAGAGGGAAGAGGCTTCAGGTCCGCCTCGGAATGGTCCAAGCATCGGACGCGCTTGGGGCGACTACCAGTGACAACCCCTTATCCCGCGACGCGTCCGATACACAGATAGTTCCAAGGCGGCCGAGGAGCCTCACCGCATAGCAATCGGGGTGCGAGGCGAGGGATGCGGCGAGAAGGACCCAACGGCTAGACGGAAGAGGCTTCAGGGCCGCCTCGGAATGGTCCAAGCATCGGACGCGCTTGGGGCGACTACCAGTGACAACCCCTTATCCCGCGACGCGTCCGATACACAGATAGTTCCAAGGCGGCCGAGGAGCCTCACCGCATAGCAATCGGGGTGCGAGGCGAGGGATGCGGCGAGAAGGACCCAACGGCTAGACGGAAGAGGCTTCAGGTCCGCCTCGGAATGGTCCAAGCATCGGACGCGCTTGAGGCGACTACCAGTGACAACCCCTTATCCCGCGACGCGTCCGATACACAGATAGTTCCAAGGCGGCCGAGGAGCCTCACCGCATAGCAATCGGGGTGCGAGGCGAGGGATGCGGCGAGAAGGACCCAACGGCTAGACGGAAGAGGCTTCAGGGCCGCCTCGGAATGGTCCAAGCATCGGACGCGCTTGGGGCGACTACCAGTGACAACCCCTTATCCCGCGATGCGTCCGATACACAGATAGTTCCAAGGCGGCCGAGGAGCCTCACCGCATAGCAATCGGGGTGCGAGGCGAGGGATGCGGCGAGAAGGACCCAACGGCTAGACGGAAGAGGCTTCAGGGCCGCCTCGGAATGGTCCAAGCATCGGACGCGCTTGGGGCGACTACCAGTGACAACCCCTTATCCCGCGACGCGTCCGATACACAGATAGTTCCAAGGCGGCCGAGGAGCCTCACCGCATAGCAATCGGGGTGCGAGGCGAGGGATGCGGCAAGAAGGACCCAACGGCTAGACGGAAGAGGCTTCAGGGCCGCCTCGGAATGGTCCAAGCATCGGACGCGCTTGGGGCGACTACCAGTGACAACCCCTTATCCCGCGACGCGTCCGATACACAGATAGTTCCAAGGCGGCCGAGGAGCCTCACCGCATAGCAATCGGGGTGCGAGGCGAGGGATGCGGCGAGAAGGACCCAACGGCTAGACGGAAGAGGCTTCAGGTCCGCCTCGGAATGGTCCAAGCATCGGACGCGCTTGGGGCGACTACCAGTGACAACCCCTTATCCCGCGACGCGTCCGATACACAGATAGTTCCAAGGCGGCCGAGGAGCCTCACCGCATAGCAATCGGGGTGCGAGGCGAGGGATGCGGCGAGAAGGACCCAACGGCTAGACGGAAGAGGCTTCAGGGCCGCCTCGGAATGGTCCAAGCATCGGACGCGCTTGGGGCGACTACCAGTGACAACCCCTTATCCCGCGACGCGTCCGATACACAGATAGTTCCAAGGCGGCCGAGGAGCCTCACCGCATAGCAATCGGGGTGCGAGGCGAGGGATGCGGCGAGAAGGACCCAACGGCTAGACGGAAGAGGCTTCAGGGCCGCCTCGGAATGGTCCAAGCATCGGACGCGCTTGGGGCGACTACCAGTGACAACCCCTTATCCCGCGATGCGTCCGATACACAGATAGTTCCAAGGCGGCCGAGGAGCCTCACCGCATAGCAATCGGGGTGCGAGGCGAGGGATGCGGCGAGAAGGACCCAACGGCTAGACGGAAGAGGCTTCAGGGCCGCCTCGGAATGGTCCAAGCATCGGACGCGCTTGGGGCGACTACCAGTGACAACCCCTTATCCCGCGACGCGTCCGATACACAGATAGTTCCAAGGCGGCCGAGGAGCCTCACCGCATAGCAATCGGGGTGCGAGGCGAGGGATGCGGCGAGAAGGACCCAACGGCTAGACGGAAGAGGCTTCAGGGCCGCCTCGGAATGGTCCAAGCATCGGACGCGCTTGGGGCGACTACCAGTGACAACCCCTTATCCCGCGACGCGTCCGATACACAGATAGTTCCAAGGCGGCCGAGGAGCCTCACCGCATAGCAATCGGGGTGCGAGGCGAGGGATGCGGCGAGAAGGACCCAACGGCTAGACGGAAGAGGCTTCAGGGCCGCCTCGGAATGGTCCAAGCATCGGACGCGCTTGGGGCGACTACCAGTGACAACCCCTTATCCCGCGACGCGTCCGATACACAGATAGTTCCAAGGCGGCCGAGGAGCCTCACCGCATAGCAATCGGGGTGCGAGGCGAGGGATGCGGCGAGAAGGACCCAACGGCTAGACGGAAGAGGCTTCAGGGCCGCCTGGGAATGGTCCATGCATCGCACGCGCTTGGGGCGACTACCAGTGACAACCCCTTATCCCGCGACGCGTCCGATACACAGATAGTTCCAAGGCGGCCGAGGAGCCTCACCGCATAGCAATCGGGGTGCGAGGCGAGGGATGCGGCGAGAAGGACCCAACGGCTAGACGGAAGAGGCTTCAGGGCCGCCTCGGAATGGTCCAAGCATCGGACGCGCTTGGGGCGACTACCAGTGACAACCCCTTATCCCGCGACGCGTCCGATACACAGATAGTTCCAAGGCGGCCGAGGAGCCTCACCGCATAGCAATCGGGGTGCGAGTCGAGGGATGCGGCGAGAAGGACCCAACGGCTAGACGGAAGAGGCTTCAGGGCCGCCTCGGAATGGTCCAAGCATCGGACGCGCTTGGGGCGACTACCAGTGACAACCCCTTATCCCGCGATGCGTCTGATACACAGATAGTTCCAAGGCGGCCGAGGAGCCTCACCGCATAGCAATCGGGGTGCGAGGCAAGGGATGCGGCGAGAAGGACCCAACGGCTAGACGGAAGAGGCTTCAGGGCCGCCTCGGAATGGTCCAAGCATCGGACGCGCTTGGGGCGACTACCGTTGCCAACCCCTTATCCCGCGATGCGTCTGATACACAGATAGTTCCGAGGCGGCCGAGGAGCCTCACCGCATAGCAATCGGGTTGCGAGGCAGATTATTGGGAAGGGAACCCCCTGGGATGCGGCTCAAGCAGTGCCCAAAGGGACTGGAATGCGGAATCACATCGAGAGACCCAAATGCTATACGAGGGCTCAAATCGAATTATCGATTTGGCCACGACATGGACGCATCGGAACGACTACCTTTGCCGAACCACTCGCAATTGCATCCATACCGAAACCAATAGACATTTCCGTTAGAGCCCTCGCATAGCATTCGGGAATCTCGCATGCCCCTCTAAATCGACCAATGCTGGCGCTCAACGAAAATCCGAGCGCTACCACCGTTCGAGCGCCAGCATTGGTCGAGTTAGAGGGGCACGGGGGAGAATGCTCCAGTCAACACCTCCCCTATATAAGTTATTTGTCCGATTCTCGCACAACCGTAGTCTGCCTCGTCGAATCAAACAACGGTCCCAGATTCCGACTTCCGTTCCGTAGAGACCCAAAAGCTAGATGGAGGCTCGCAAGAAAGAGAGTCGGCGCATAGCAATCGGGTTTCTCGAACGTTTAGGGACCGAGCTCACTTGCGAATAGGGCAAAATCCGCCAAGCAACCCAAAAGCTAGACGGGGGCTCGAATCGAATCGCCTAGGCGGCCACAACAACGACGTGTTGGATCGACTACCAGTGCCAAACCATTCAGCAAGACTAGTCTGTGTCGAGGCCGGATAGAGATTCTCAGAGAGCGCCCGTATAGCATTTAGGAGACCTGCCGCGTCCCTCACACTCGACAAATGGTGGTGCACGTTTATAAATCCGAGCGATCCCAACCCTTTCAAGCACCAACATCGGTCGAGATAGAGGGGCACGGAGGGGGCTGCGTGAGACAACACAGTCCCCTATATAAGTTATTTGTCCGATTCTCACACATCCGAAGAATGGTCATCAAATCGGACAACAGCCCAAACTTCCGACTTCCGTCCCAGAAAGCCCAAGAGCTATCTAAAACGTTCATGGCCGGAACTCGATCGCGGCTATACCAGTCCGCCAAGCAACCCAAAAGCTAGACTGGAGCTCTAGTCGAATCACCTCTGTGGCCATTGCAAGGACGTGTTGGAGCGACTACCATTGCCGAACCATTCCGCAGGTCGAGTCCATACCAAGGCCGCATAGAGATTCACGATGAGCTCCTGCATAGCAATCAGGAGACTTGCCGTGTCCATCACAATCGATAAATCCTGGTGCAAGATTTTTGCATCCGAGCGCTCCAACCAGTCGAGCACCAGCATCAATCGACATAAACGGGCACGGGGGGAGGATGCTCGAGAACACTACCTCCCCTATATAAGTTATTTGTCCGATTCTCAAGCAGCCGAAGTCTGGTCATCGAATCGGGTCAAAGACCACAACTTCCGACTTTACCCACAATGCAAGTCATCGAATCGAACATCGGCCCCCGAGTCGGACTCCATGCGTATGTCAGGTCATCGGACCCAAATTCCGCCTTCCTGCGCATGGCGGGCCATCAATATCAACTCGGTCATCGGACCCAAACTCCGCCTTTCTGCGCATGGCACGCCTTCAAATCGGTCATCGGACCCAAATTCCGCCTTCCTGTGCATGGCGGGCCATCAACATCAACTCGGTCATCGGACCCAAATTCCGCCTTTCTGCGCATGGCACGCCATCAACTCGGTCATCGGACCCAAATTCCGCCTTCCTGCGCATGGCAGGTCATCGGACACAAATTCAGACCTCGCCAATATGCCTACGTATCGAATCGGTCATCGGACCCAACTTCCGACTTCATCCATACTGTAGGGTCTTTGAGGTTGGCGCGGTGCGCTCAACCCGGGGAGTCGACCCATCGAAGCATACACCTCCCCTATATAAGCTATTTGTCCGATTCCCACACCTGTGTAGTTTGCACCTCTGACCAGGACATCGACCCCAACTTCCGAACTCGACTGCAACGACGGCACCAGCGCCTTGGTGCGCACCTTGCGACGCACAGTCCCAACATTCGCCTTCCTGCACATGGCAGGTCATCGGACCCAAATTCCGACCTCGCGAGTATGCCTACATATCGAATCGGTCATCGGACACAACTTCCGACTTCATCCATACCGTAGGGTCTTTGAGGTTGGCGCGGTGCGCTCAACCCGGGGAGTCGACCCAACGAAGCATACACCTCCCCTATATAAGCTATTTGTCCGATTCCCACACCTGTGTAGTTTGCACCTCCGATCAGGACATCGACCCCAACTTCCGAACTCGCCTGCAACGACCGAACCAGCGCCTTGGTGCGCACCTTGCAACGCACAGTGCCAACATTCGCCTTCCTGCACATGGCAGGTCATCGGACCCAAATTCCGACCTCGCGAGTATGCCTACATATCGAATCGGTCATCGGACCCAACTTCCGACTTCATCCATACCGTAGGGTCTTTGAGGTTGGCGCGGTGCGCTCAACCCGGGGAGTCGACCCAACGAAGCATACACCTCCCCTATATAAGCTATTTGTCCGATTCCCACACCTGTGTAGCTTGCACCTCCGATCAGGACATCGACCCCAACTTCCGAACTCGACTAAAAAGACCGCACCAGCACCTTGGTGTGCACCTTGCAACGCACAGTGCCAACATTCGCCTTCCTGCACATGGCAGGTCATCGGACCCAAATTCCGACCTCATGAGCATACCTACTAATCGAATCGGTCATCGGACCCAACTTCCGACTTCATCCATACCGTAGGGTCTTTGAGGTTGGCGCGGTGCGCTCAACCTGGGGAGTCGACCCATCGAAGCATACACCTCCCCTATATAAGCTATTTGTCCGATTCCGACACCTGTGTAGTTTGCACCTCCGCTCAGGACATCGACCCCAACTTCCGAACTCGCCTGCAACGACCGAACCAGCGCCTTGGTGCGCACCAAAAGTGCGCACTTTTGGAGGGCACTTTTGTGCGCTCCAAAGGTGCGCACTTTTGGAGGGCACTTTTGTGCGCTCCAAAGGTGCGCACTTTTGGAGGGCACTTTTTGGAGGGCACTTTTGTGCGCTCCAAAGGTGCGCACTTTTGGAGGGCACTTTTTGGAGGGCACTTTTCTGCGCTCCAAAGGTGCGCACTTTTGGAGGGCACTTTTTGGAGGGCACTTTTCTGCGCTCCAAAGGTGCGCACTTTTGGAGGGCACTTTTTGGAGGGCACTTTTCTGCGCTCCAAAGGTGCGCACTTTTGGAGGGCACTTTTTGGAGGGCACTTTTCTGCGCTCCAAAGGTGCGCACTTTTGGAGGGCACTTTTGTGCACTCCAAAGGTGCACACTTTTGGAGGGCACTTTTTGGAGGGCACTTTTCTGCACTCCAAAGGTGCGCACTTTTGGAGGGCACTTTTTGGAGGGCACTTTTGTGCGCTCCAAAGGTGCGCACTTTTGGAGGGCACTTTTTGGAGGGCACTTTTGTGCGCTCCAAAGGTGCGCACTTTTGGAGGGCACTTTTGTGCACTCCAAAGGTGCGCACTTTTGGAGGGCACTTTTCCTGCGCTCCAAAGGTGCACACCTAGGTGAGCACCTTCGACCACACCTTGTAGCACACCAAACTCTGACTTTCGACTTCATCCGCAATGCAGGGTCTTTGAGGTTGGCGCAATGCGCACAACCAGGGGAGTCGACCCATCAAACCCAACACCTCCCCTATATAAGCTATTTGTCTGATTCTCATACATGCGTAGCCTGCAGGAGCAATTAGGACATCGACCCCAACTTTCGGCTTCTAAACGAAAACAAGGTCTTTGAGGTTGGTGTAATGCGAACAACTAGGGGAGTCAACCCATCAAACCCAACACCTCCCCTATATAAGCTATTTGTCTGATTCTCATACATGTGTAGTCTACAGGAGCAATTAGGACATCGACCCCAACTTTTGACTTCTTAACGAAAACAAGGTCTTTGAGGTTGACGTAATGCGCACAACCAGGGGAGTCGACCCATCAAACCCAACACCTCCCCTATATAAGCTATTTGTCCGATTCTCATACATGTGTAGCCTACAGGAGCCATTAGGACATTGACCCCAACTTTTGACTTCTTAACGAAAACAAGGTCTTTGAGGTTGGCGTAATGCGCACAACCAAGGGAGTTGACCCATCAAACCCAACACCTCCCCTATATAAGCTATTTGTCTGATTCTCATACATGTGTAGCCTGCAACAACGATTAGGACATCCACCCCAACTTCTGAATTCGTCTGCGTTGACCGCACCAAAGGTGCACGCCTTGGTGCTCACCAAAATCCGACTTCCGACTTCTTCTGCTATGCGGGGTCTTTGAGGTTGGCGCAGTGCGCACAACCAGGGGAGTCAACCCACCGAATGCAACACCTCCCCTATATAAGCTATTTGTCTGATTCTCATACATGCGTAGACTGCAGCAATGATTAGGACATCCACCCCAACTTTTGACTTCTTAAACAAGACAGGGTCTTTGAAGTTGGTGCAGTGCACACAACCAGGGGAGTCGACCCATCAAACGCAACACCTCCCCTATATAAAGCTATTTGTCCGATTCTCATACGTGTAGTCTGCAGCAGCGATTAGGACATCGACCCCAACTTCCGAATTCGTTTGCATTGACCGCACCAAAGGTGCACGCCTTGGTGTGCACCTTGGAGTGCACTTTGGTGCTCACCTCGGTGCACACTTTGGTGTGCACCTCGGTGTGCACCAAAGGTGCGCACCTTGGAGCGCACCAAAGGTGTACACTTTGGAGCGCACCACATAGGGTCTTTGAGAGGTTGGCGCAGTGCGCACACCAAGGTGGGTGTTGAGGTGCGTGCCGAGGTGGGTGGGTGCTAGGGTGCGCTCCATGGTGGGTGCCAGGGTGGGTGCGTGCTAGGGTGGATTCCAAAGAGGGTCATAGGGTGGGTGCCAAGGTGGGTTGGTGATATAGTGGGTTCAAAGGTGGGTACTAGGGTGGGTTCCAAGGTGGGTCACAAGTTGGGTGCCAGGATGCGTGGGTGTTAGGTTGGGTGCCAAGGTGGGCTCCTGCGTGGGTGGGTGCTAGGGTGGGTTTCAAGGTGGACGCGAGGGCGGGTGCCAAGGTGGGTAACAAGTTGGGTGTTAGGATGGGTGAGTGCTAGAGTGGGTGCCAAGGTGGGTGGGTGCTAAGGTGGATGCCAAGGTGGTTCACAGGGTGGGTGGGTTCTAGGGTGAGTTCCAAGGTGGGTCACAGGTTTAGTGCTAGGGTGCGTGTCAAGGCGGGTGTCGAGGTGCCTGGGTGCTAGGGTGTGGATGCCAATGTGGGTCATAGGGTGGGTACTAGGGTGGGCTGCAATGTGGGTGCCAAGGTGGGTAACATGCTCGGTTGGTTCTAAATTGGGTGTCAGGGTGGGTGTGCACCCACCTTGCCCGAGGTGGGTGCCAAGGTGCCAGTGTGGGTGGGTGCTAAGGTGGATGCCAAGGTGGGTGAGAAGGTGGGTGATAGGTTGAGTGGTAGGATGGGTGGGTGCCAAGATGGGTCACAGGGTGGGTGCAAGGGTGGGTAGGTGCTAGGGTTGGTGTCAGGGTGGGTGGGTGCTAGGTTGGGTTCCAAGGTGGGTGCGAGGGTGAGTGTCAAGGTGGGTCACAGGTTAGGTGCTAGGATGGGTGAGTGCTAGGGTGCAAAGGTGCCAGGGTGGGTGCTAGGATGGGTCGATGCTAGGGTGAGTGGCAAGGTGGGTCCACAAGTGTCAAGGTGGGTGCCGAGGTGGGTGCCAACTTGGGTTCCAAGGTGGGTGCCAAGTGGGCGACTGCTATGGTGGATGCCAAGGTGGGTCACGGGGTGGGTGCCAAGTTGCTAGGTTGTGTTCCAAGGTGGGTGCCAACGTGGCTGCTAGGGTGCGTGGGTTAAAGGGTGTGTCACAACGTGGGTGCCAGGATGGGTGCGCACCCACACTGGCCAAGACGGGTGCAAGGTTGGGTTCCAAGCCCGGTCACAGGCTGGGTGCTAGGATGGGTGGGTGCCAAGGTGGGCACCAGGGTGGGTGCACCCACCCTGGCCAAGGTGGGTCACGGGGTGGGTCCTAGGGTGGGTAACAGGGTGGGTACTAAGGTGCGTGCCAAGGTGGGTCATGGGGTGGGTGCCAAGGTGGGCACCAGGGTGGGTGTGCACCAACCCTAGCCAGGGTAGGTCACGGGGTGGTTGTCGGGGTGGGCGTCAAGGAGCCAAGGTGGGTGGCAAGTAGCCAAGTTGCGTGCCAAGGTGGGTGTCGGGGTGGGTGCCAAGGATCCAAGGTGGGTGCCAAGGAACCAAGGTGGGTGTCTGGGTGGGTGCCGAGGTGGGAGCCAGGGTGGGTCCCAAGGTGAGTGCAAAGGTGGGTGCCAGGGTCAAGGTGAGTGCCAATGTGGGTTCCAAGGTGCCAGGGTCAGGGTGAGTGCCAATGTGGGTTCAAAGGTGCTAAGTTGGGTGCGAGGTTGGGTGCGAGGGTGGGTGGGTGCCAAGGTGTGCTAGGTGGAAGCCCGGGTGGGTCGGCATCCCATGGGTGTCGAGTTGGGTGCCTGATGGGTGCTTCTTGTCAAGTTTTAGTCGTCGGGACTCATTTCGAGCCTTAGAGGTCGTTTCTTGTCCGGTTGCCCTGT
>NW_026729453.1:0-70145 GCF_030272615.1 Cryptomeria japonica | reverse complement strand
TGCTGGTCTTTTCCTGATCAGCAGAATTGATTTGGATCTGATTATATTCACTTCAACCTAGAATGAGTTGGCCGAGACGATCTGGAGAACAGAGCGAGAACCGCCTTCCGGTGCAAGCGATAGTTCGTGGATCGAACCCAGCGTCCGGGCTCCCCGGATTCGATTCTCCCGATCACCAATCATGTTACGATCATGTTACGTATCTAGTTAGAATCAAATCTAGATAGATCGGATAGCAGAATTGAGGAGATTGATTGATCACTTATCCACCTGTAGGAATACCAATGATGTATGACCCTACTCTCTCCCAGTGCACAAGGGGACATTGTGGGCCAAGGAAACACTCACCCTGCAAGCAGAATGGATATGGATCAACAGCCCTACAATTCTATGGGGTGGCGTGTTTAAAGGAAAGAATAGTTTAGTTGACCCATCACAATAATCTACCTCCATGCAGTCATATGATCTCAACTTTTTCTCGAGGAGAGTTGGTGGAGAATAGAGTTGTCCAGATAGAATGGTTATTAACCTACACCCGGGGGCTTTTTTCTAAAAAAGAGTATTTAGAGTCACTTCCTTACTGTTGATTGATTGCTGGGAGAAAGAAGCATTGATTGCTGGGATTACTTATATCTCGATCGGTTGATACGGCTAGACCATTACCCGACCGACATCCCTACCTCTTCTGATCGGAGGATTGGGGACTGGGGTTCATCGGCAGTCAACAATCAAACTCAAACTTCCTTGGCTACAGGGTAGACTCACTCAATTCGATGAATTGATTCATCTCGCACTCAAAACTATATATATAGACGTCCCGCACTCCCTACTATAGATAGGCGTCGAAGTTCATGCATCCATCCCGGCTGTTCCAGCCAGTTGGTACTGCCTCAGTTGGTAACGAATCACGGCGGAGTGGACCTTGATCGAAAACTGAACCGCCCCGTCACCCTTCAAATAGTAGGGGTAGGGCCCACCCAGTGCCTACTATTTTCTAGGGACTGGGAAGCAGAGGAAGGAATTGTTTCAATAGAGGAAGCTATCATAGAGAAGGCTATCATGGAGAAAGCTATCGAGAAGCTCTCCCATTCGCATTCCTACTTACTTCTGGTTCGATCGAACGGGGGGAAATATATGTATGCAATTCGGAGGCTGCCTATAGAAACTATGGGGCGATGGCAGGGTTGGTTCAGAAGGAAGAAATTCTTTGGTTTCAGTCACAGGGGAACCGGAAGGGGAGTAAGAGCTAGTGACCGAGGGCCCCTCTCTTCTATTGGCATAAGCCGAATTTCTTTATTATCCATTCCCCACTCATTCCTGTATCCCATTCACCAATTATAGCCTTCCGTAGCTCGATCTGTTCTATAATTGATCCATGAGAAATCATTTGCGAACGCACGACATCTTAGGCTCCCTCCATTGAGACCAGTATCTGTCAGAGAACCAATCCCTATAATCACGAAACCCATACCCATATGAGATATTGATGAATAGGCTATCCTCGCTCAAGAAACAATAGGCGAATCACGTCGACCCGCGGCGAGCGATATTAGTAGCCGAGAATTTTGAGAGCCCGCTCCTACCGCTGCCAACCGCTAGGGAATAGAGGAGCCCCTCAAATAGCAGCTATTATTGTAGCCTAAATAAACAATAGGCCGTATTGATTCGGATCAATCAATTCATCTACCTCCCCCCTGACCCCCCCCTTCTAGCTCGATTGTAGGGCCCCCCCTTGAGAATAGTAGGGGGAATCCCCACAATTAATCCACCTCCCTGAAGCAATATACATACCCTCCCGCCCCGTAGGGCAATCCCTCCCTAAATGATATATAACCCTCTGCATGCACCGGCAATAGATAAGAACCCGGCAAATAGACTATCCCTCTGCATGCATGCACCGGCAATAGCCATTGAACCCTCCCGGCCCGGGCTCCCGCCGGTGAAGAGGGTTCAATGGCCCCTACTATTTGAGCCGGTGAAGAGGGCTTCTATGGCCCCGGGGCCTATTATTAGATTATTCGGGAGGGTATGTATATTGCCGGTGCATGCAGAGGGTCTCGATATATCTGCGAAGGGGGGTGGGAAACTATAGTTCCTGCATGCCCCCAATTCTACGCTAAAGGGCGAGACTAGCAGGCGTCATTAATCTACTGCTCGCCCTACTATTCTATGGGGCCCCTACTATTCTAAGGGGACGGGGGGAGGGAATTTCTAGTTAGGGTGGGATAAGCCCTACTATTCTCAAGGGGGGGGGAATTCAAGATTCTTAGACCCAACATCCGTTCCTCATTTTGACCCCTCCCCTCCGCTCGGCTCCGAGAACGCGATAACTATGCCCGGTTAGGTCCCCGTGATTTATCCCCTCGACAAGTCGAGAGAAGGCCCGCCCGGGGATGACCCGCTCTCTATCCCCATTCAAGCATTGGTGGCGGCCCTGCAGAGGCATCAAAGGAATTGGGTGGACCTGGCTATGGAATGGGAATGGAAATTCTAGAATAGTCGAAAGCTTTGCTCCTAGGATCGGATCCCAGCAGCTTAAATCGATTCAGGTTGGGCCCGCCCGCCTCAATAATACCATCGAATTGGAATCGGAGCTAGTCCACGGAATCGTATTCCTTTCTCTGAGGGATAGTCTGTTCTGGTGCCCTCCCATCCAAGAGTCCGGGATCCCACCTAGAATTCCCCCCCCACCCGCCCTTGCTACCATAACGGGACATCGACGCTTGCTCGACCGTGGAATCGGTTCAATGGGGGGCAAGAAGAACCGGATCTACTTAATGGTTGTGCCTATCCCAACCGGGGCGGTCGGCCAATCTTCGCTATCGGCGGGTGGGTGGCCCCCCTCGATTCTAGCCACTCTTTTAGCAGGAGGAGGGCTAGCCCCCTACTATTCTAAAGGGCCCCCGTACTCTCACAAGCTGCTCCCCGACCGAGTCTATGGCGGGGGTGGGTGGGAGGAGGAGTTCCCTGGGGGTTTATTAATGAACGCAGCCTAATTTAGAAAACTATAGAAAGGGGGGGGGGCACTGATTAATGGCAGAGGTATATTAATTGTCAAGTTGGCGGGTTATCAATCTTGTCCCGGAATCCCAGAATAAGTTGTTTGTGACTACCGATGGGCGGGCATCAGTCGAACTAACTATCCCCCTTCTCGGCTCTGACGGGGTAATTAATCAGCTTGCTAGCCCTCCTCCCATAGAATTGTAGGGGGATAGTTGGCTCTCAGGAGAATATAGATGGCCCCTACTATTCGGGCGTGCTCCCATAGAATAGTAGGGCATCAGTCTGTTTGTATTGGTGGAATTCGGGTACCGAACCCTGATATTGAATTAGTAGCGTTGATGGGCTTGGGAATCGGAGGCATTATTCCCGTTGTTGGATTGGCTAGAGCTGGTTCCGGGGAACCACTAAAGGATAATGATATGCCTTGATGGGCCCGCCCCAGTGGGCCGGTTCAGATGGAAGTGAAAGGTCCGCCAGCACTTATTGATTGCTCAGGGTGTTCTAAACCAAAGGTGATGCGCTCAGTCATCCCTGCATGCAGGGGCGTACTTGGAATTCCCAGCTATAGAGTTAAGTGACGAATCGGCGTATCTAAACGACTCATTCCCATGGTTGAAGATAAATAGATGCCGATAAGACTCAACTCAACTTATTTTACCCACTGCGAGCAGTTTCCAAAGTAGGATCGGATCAAAAAGCAGATCTCTTTTAGTTCGATGACCGTGAGTAACCAGTGAGTAGTTCTTGGGTCGATCCAATTGATTGGGCATGGCAGGATCAAATTGCCGAGAAAACAGGGGTGGGCATCCATACGTAACATGGGTTGTTGGGAGGAAGCCCCCTACTATTCTAATGGGGGGTGGGTGGATATAGTAGATTTATCCGATCAAATATTATGCGGTAGGCATAAAAACTGACGAAAATACGAGCTATAGGTCATAGGGAGCTGCTGCGGTTCCAAAAGCCGTTGATGACCGGGAACCAGTGAATGATTCCGCGGAGGAAGGAGTTTCATCCTCAGTGTGAGAGTAGGAGTTCATCGGCAGCAGTTCCATCAGTAGTTCCAGCAGCGATAGGGAAGCAAGCATCAGAGCAAGCAGCAGCAAAGGCACCAGAAGAAGAGGTAGAGGCACCCGTGGTTGCATTTTACCGAGTAGCAGATTCCCCACTTGCATATAGTTCCCTCCCACCCCCATAGTAGGGCCTGGGGAGGGTGGGTGGATATAGGAGTTCGGGTGGGAGGGCCCCTACTATTCTGACGGGCCATTGTGAGGGGGGAATTCTAGTTGCCCTCCCACCCTGCCCGGAGAATCAGTCTCTAATCTATAGAATCGATCTCTAGCTACTATCTCCTCTAATTAATTAGCCTGCTAGAGTAAGGGAACTATGATTCCCCCCCACCCGGATATAGTTCCGGAGAATCGATCTATAGAATGGAGAATCAATATCGAACTACCCCAGGCGAATAGTAGGGGCCCACCCTGCTTCCCCAACCAACCATCCTCCCGGAACTTGCCGGGGTGGGTGGGTTCCAGATAGGGGCCCACCCACCCAATTTGAGTTGGCCCGGCCGGGGCCCACCCAACCCTTCGGAGAATCGATCTCTACTTTAGGGCCGTACTATAGTTCCGGGTGGGAAACTATAGGAAAGGGTGTTCATAGGGAAACACCGTGGAGGTATATTAATTGGAGGTGCCCCGGCAGGCAGAGAATCGATCTATAGCTACTATCTCCTCCCACCCGGAACGGCCCCTGGCTTACTCTAGCTTATTCTAGCAGGTTTCAATCAAGCCCTCGACATTTTATGGACTCCAGTCAAGCCCTACTATTCTATGGGGGTGGGTGGGAGGAAAAAAGGGGCCGGGTATTCATGGGGAATCAGCCTTCAACATGGCATCAGCCTGCGGCTAACCCTAAGGTTCCGGCATTTATCACCCTGCTCCCATAATGGCAGTGGATAGAGTTGCTGCCGGCAAGAAATAATCGGCCGCTGTTCTTGACCATGTCACGTAGAAAATTGAATTCCCATCATCGAACGAGTACTATATCCACCCCTGCAGGGGGGGGAAATTATTGGTGGGAGGAACGATCACTACTTCTGTGGGGTGGGTGGGAGGAATAATGTGCCCTTCTCAAACCCCCTCCCTCCATATAGTTGAGTGCCCGGGCTATAATGGTTTCTTGGGGGCCCCCCCACCCTTCAACTTTATTTCCTCCCCCCACCCGGTGTTCCCCCCACCTCTCATTAGTGCGGCATTCTCCTTCCCCCCCCGCCACTAAAATGTGGTAATAGGATGTTTTCCCCCCTCCCACCCTGAATCTGAAACGGCAACCCTTCACCCTCCAACACTCCCTCCCGCCGTTAGGGGAGGAGGATGACTACAATATGCGAATGGATGGGGAGCCAATGGATGGGGGGGCCGTGACCGCTGGTCGGGGTTCCCTTTCTCAGATGCGAAATGTGTTGTTGGTGAAGCCCAGGGTTCATGGGGGAGGCATGTGTAGTATAGAAGCTGATTATTGGCTTCGGCAGCAGGGGAACCTTCTAGTCCCACCCAACCCTGGCAATAGGGTGGCCGGGTGTTCATGGGGAATCATAGTTCCTATGCAGGGAACTAAACTATAGTCGCCCCTGCTGCTGCATCTATTATTGAAGCACTGAATGAATTGGAGCAAGATCGGGGCGGTAGACAGAAGCTAGGGGATTAAAGGTTTCGTAATATCTGGGCTGCTTTGTCGGTGGGGCAGGTCGCCCCTCCAGCATATCCGGTAAAGGTAGGGCTTTTCATCAACTCAACTCCGTGGTGGGGGTGCTAGATCAATCGGTTCAGAGTCAACCGCTGCATTCATATTCTGGAACTCAGGCAGGTTCTTCAATATCTGTTGCTTCCAGGTCGAATGGGAAGGAATTCCCCAGTATTCTTTGGTAGGGTTGCTACACATCATTCATTGATTCGGCTCTATCCCCGAACGGGAACGAGACAGGAGAAGTGCCGTATTGGTGATCCTCCACTCGCTAGAATATAGTAGGCGTCTCCTTCCTCCCAATCCGGTTATCTATTAACCCCAGCAAGGGAATCAGAGGTTTGCTGGGGCAGCATGCAGGGTGGGCGATTCACTTGAATGATCGGGGAGGGATTCATGAGAAGGTAGCTTAGCCCGGCCCCGACCCGAATTAAGGCAACCACCCGACCGTGACTACTCGATACTGGAGCTGGTGGATCAACAGGCTCTGCCTTCGCTGGCTCCTACTACCGAAGCTGCTGGAATTGACTCTGTAACGGCTGTTGCCTCTGACTATTGCGATGGGTGAACCACATGTGGAATTGCATCCGCTGAGGACTCCGTCTATGATGTTACCTCTGCCCCAGCCGCTCCGAGAGACTTCGTAAGTAACCGGATCAACGGTCAGGTGCTTCAATGGAATCTGATGCTGCGAGGTTCGGGTGATGCTGGGAGGTTTTGTTTGGGCCCCCCGCTGCCTTTTCAGCTACTGGAAAATGAGCAGATTCGGTCAAGCATTATCGGGATGGGGGGGAATAGCCCTACGGGGGTGGGTGGGTGGTCTAACTACAATCCCCTTATTCCCCTCGACATTCTATGGGCGATTCTAGAACTATTTTAGCGTTACTCTAGCCCCCTACAATCGAGCTACCTCCAGATTATTCTAGCTTCAAATAGCGGGCTGATTTGACTGCTCGAATTATCCTACTCTAGCAGGTTAATTAATCCGGGGGCTTTACTAGGTCGGGCCCCTTACTCTAGCAGGTTCCAGTCAAGCCCTCGACATTTTATGGGACTGGGGGTTGCAGTCAAGCCCCCCTACTATTTGAAGGGCTAGCAGGTTCCAGTCAAGTTACTGGTACTGCTCCCCTACAATAACTAGAATAGGGGGGTGGGGGGTGGGGGGGAGGGCTAGCCCCCAATAATCTAGCGAAGGGCGAGACTAGCCCCATAGAGTTGTAGGGGAATTGCAAGCTGATGCCCGTACTCTCACAAGCTGCCCATAGAATTGTAGGGCTGGGGTGGGTGGGGGGAGGAGGCTATGGAGCCAGGGAAGCGCCAGAGATGATGAAAGCCGATTGGTTGATTGAGAGATGATGAAAGCCGGCTTGATTGATGGAGACCGGTTGCTGCCGTTGCTACTGCCGCTGCATGCTATCGCTAACCGCTATGTCGCTGAACTAGAAATAGGGGCCTCAGTGCATCATGAATCGCATCATATAAGTAACACGAATGACATTATTCCACACGCCCCTGTGTGATCTTGATCCATGCGCTCTACGATGTGTTAAAAGCTGCCCCTGTGTCGCTAACATGAGGAAGCTACCAACATGATTCAACATTGAAGATAGGTGCCCTCAATGAAGGATGATATGTCCAGTGAGAGATCACCATGCATGAGACCGATTCGCCACCCAGTTATATAGGTAGGGGGCGATCCATAAAACCACCCCCCAGCTATCTATAGTAAGGGCCCTAACTGGATCTACGGCTAATGGTGTTGTACCACCTAGAAACCGAATGAATCGAATCTAGCCGAATGGAATGCCTAAAGAAACTAGAGGGGATGAATGCCGAATCTAAGAACCACACGGCCCTACTATTCTATTATTCCCTATCTATATAACTGGGTAGCTGCTCCCTCCAACATATCCATGAGCGCATATATCCCTAGAGGTCTCTACCCCTATCCTTCCTATGCGGGTAGCGCCTCTTCTAAACCATATGGCCAGGAAGCGGGATATGACCAACGCTAACATGATATCGATATGCCCGATTGATCAAAAAAGATGCTCATGAAGGCCGCCCGCCATTGATAGCTTTGAGCCAGGGAATGCCCTACCTTTCTATAGTGGGGCAACGGCTGTAGCTTAAGGGAATAGCTTAAATGAATAGAATAGCTTCTCAGTAGCACCGGCCCGGCGCCGCCCGCCCCCTACCTATATGACTGGGCATGCTTATTCGAAACTTGCCTTGATCGATCGATTCATCCACATCTGTGCTACTGGGCCCTAACCTATAGTAGGGGGGACGAGGGGCCCTACGGGGCCAACGGAGTTCCAGTTTTCGATATGCTTTCGTACCCCACCCCTATAGATGTTCACCCGGTCACCCTACTATTCTAAGGGGGGAGAGTTCTGGACGGAACTATTCACATCAATATGCTATTGAATTGATTAGAATCAATATTGAATTGATTATGGATATTGAATCCTATAGAGAGGATGGGGCTTCTCAACCCATATATCTCTCTATCTCGGGTGATTGGATCATCGGCCGGGGGAATGAATGTTAGAAGGATGTTGAATGTCAGAAGGAAGGTTCGAGTGGCGGGCAATATTTGGGGAAATTAAATGAACTCGACTGCCTCTTCTCCCCCACCCCACCCCTGGGCCTGCTCGCTCACCCGATGAATTGCTTTGAGTCGCGTGATGAAGGCCGGGTCGACTGCTGATCCGAGGAGATGCTACCTCTGCTGCTGGAACCGGCTATGCAGCCACACCGATGATGGCTCCGGATACGAAAGGGATATTGGACGGGGTGCTCCCGGCACCCATAGAATTGTAGGGCTCGATCTGGAACTGCAACTGCTGGTGGATGAACAACGGGCTCGGGGTTAACGCCTCGATCTCTCCGGAACAATCGAGGAAGAGCAGGTGGGTGGGATAAAATAAAGTTGGGGGGGCCCCTACTATTCTATGGCAGGAGGATATAGAAGGGCCCACTTCCCCGAACACGTACTAATTAGAATGTGTGTCTTCCGGATCATCACCTCTTAGGACATATGTATATGCTGGTAATGGATCCTGAACTCGATCTCGCCCTTAGAATAGTAGGGCGAGTGGGCGAATCGGCCATCGATCTGGCACTGGGTCAACAACAACGACCGGGTCGGATCAGGATCAACTGCCTTTCCTCTTAATACCCCATGAACAGTGGCTACCATTGGATATGGGACTGGCCCATTGGGATGCATGGCTACGCGGTAACTATATCATATCATCGTTGGGGACATCCATGTCATATCCCCTTCTTTCCACCGGTGCTATGGTCTCCCACCGAAGACCTCCAGTGCCTCTGCCGGTGAAGCTCCTTATCCCCCGGGGTATTACCACGGTTCATAGGGATACAACCACTCTTGGATCATCTGATAGGGGGACAGGGATGCATGTGGACGTGTGGAATAGCTCCAGAATGTGGAACCGGAGCGTGAGTGAGGTCGTCGGGTGTTCATGAGGAGGAGTGGAGTGAATAGCCCGCCCGAGGAGAAGAGAATTGATTTGCCCTTCCTCCAGCCGTTCCCACCCCCCCTACAATTTTGATGGCCCTACAATTCTATGGGGTTCAGTTCCGATAGCCCTACTATTCTTGATAGAAGGCGAGATTCTATACGTAACATGCCAACAGTAATAGAAACAATTTTCTTGGCCTTTTAACCCGGAAGTGATAGAGGTAGATGCCGCCCTATAGTTCCCACCCACCCGAATTTGGCTAGTTAGCTACCCGGGGCCTCACTTCCTTCTTTCTGTGGGGGATGGCAACGATGGAGCCTAACTTGATACAATTAGGAAGGAAGGGAGTCCCATTATTCTATAGGCAACCGGACCATCCATCCAAATTAGTTAAGGAAGTACCTCCCACCCATGTGACGTATAGACTCTGGTGTTGACCGTGGGCCACCGGGGGTGAAGGGAGGGTGGCACCCCCGGATGGAAATGTCCTACACCCCCGCCACCCTTTACACCCTCGGATGGAAACAGATTCTATACGTAACATGGCCATCCTTCACCCCCAGGGATAGTAGGGGTGTGGGAGGAAAAGAGGGAGTGTGGGTAGGCAGACTGTTTATCATGCTATTGCCTCCCACCCGTTCCTCCTCCCTCCTTTGTTTCCGGTTTCCGGAAGTCATTTTTTTCTTTCCATAAGCCGGAAGTCAACTAGTTCGTTCAACCGGTGCCCTCCCAGAAGTGAACAAATTGAACTAGTCTACTCCCTCGGTCCAGCTCAACGAGGAGCTACCCGGAGCTACCCCTACCTCCTTCACCCCCGATGAGGGATGGCCTAATTGCTACCCGGAGCTAAGGCAGGGACCCATACTTCATTAACGAGGTTGGGAGGACTAGCTATTATTTATCGTTCAACCGGTGGCTTGATAGGGGTGGGAACGGAAAGGAGTTCAAGGCCTCACTCGGGATAGTTCAACTTCACTCGGCGGGATAGCTAATACAAACATTAGGTAGTCCATCCATTGACGAGCTTCCGGTAAGGTTAGGCCCACGGGAGATTCAGCTTCATTCTCTCCATCGCCCCACCTGATCGATTTGTTTCTATCCTGTGGGAAGGTGTGTGCTGTCCTGCTGGAGCCTTCGGGAGTAGGGACTAATAAAAGAAAATGGATGGTAGGGAGATAAAGCCGGAGAGTCCTACCACAGGGTGAAGCCATCGAGAAGTAGGAAAGCTATCCAGAACCCCGGTGGAGTCCCATCCAACAATATTACCATCCGGGGGTGCCACCCTTCACACCCCGTGGAGCAGAATTCCGATTAGGTGGCATCCAACTCGTTACTTAGGTAGGGTAGCTCCTCAGCCATACTGAATATGGATTGTTCGGAGGGAAGGAAGGTCGATCCATTAGATAGTACCAGCCCACACCCCCGGATGGATAATCCCATTAACCGGGCAGGGTCCCATCCTTTACACGGTAGTGAAGTTCACCCCCAGGCAATAGCATGACAGCCTGCCTACCCTCTAACATTCTTTGGCCGGAGTAATGCTTCTTTTTCAGCTGGACCGAGGGAATAGCTAGTCGATGCCGCCGCCGGAAGGTGTTAACTCACCCGGGCCATCCATCCAGAAGTACGAAGAGAAGGATTGTTCGGAAGCCCCAGGCCCAGGCAATATAGATAGGATGCATGGGGTTGGGTGGGCTCCTACTAATATTAATATATGATGGCTGGATGGAACTCAACGAGGAGTATGGCTGGAGAGAATTCCCCTCCTTCTTCTAGTTGTTCCCCGCCTACACCTCCTAATCGGAAGTCAATCCCTGTTGCGGGTTCCAACTCCCCACCCTACACTGCGAGAAAGAGATCGAGATTAACTATTTAGCTCAAACAACAGTTCTCGACAGAACTGTTCTTTCTAAACATTCAAGCATGGCCCTCTGCTTCGGCATCTGCATCAGGGAGCCCTAATCTGATCAGGGAGTTGCTAGTTTCTTAGTTATTAGTTTCTCCATCCATCCTTTGTTTCTGTGCTGTCGATCCAGTCTGTGCTGTCGATCCAGGAGTGAAACCGGTGGCTTGATAGGGATGGGGGCAAAAGAAATAACATCCGCTGGCCCTACCCTCTCTCTGTTCTATAATTAGTCCCTACCCTAGGAAGGTGGTGATTAGGGGGTGTGGGCAACACGAAATAGCCTAACGAGCCGGGAACTTCCGGATGGAAGGAAGTAAACTAGTTCAACTCCTTCATATGAACACCCTCGGTCCTTCATTCACAACATCAATCCTAACTTCCCGGGTCAATAATAGCTAGTCTTCATCGCTGCCATCCCACAAACCGGTCGAGCATTCTTTCTTTCCTGCTAACAGCTTCACCCCCGGTAGGATGTTCTATCCTTACAGACGTTATATCGGGCCATAGCTTCCAACGGCATCTAGCTCCTCACCCCCGGTAGGGGTAGGCTAGGATGGGAGGGAGATAAAGGTAGTTCCCTAGTCCTACCACACGGAGGAAGGCAACAAGTAACAAAGCAGGGAGCAGGCTTAGCCGGGGCACAGTAGAAAACAAAGCAGCAGGGAGCCCGCCATCCACCCCCAGGAAGGCAACGAAGGAGAAAGCAAGTATCCTAGTTGTAGCCGGAGAGTCCTACCACAGGGTGAAGCCATCGAGAAGTAGGATATCCAGAAGTTACTAACGTCGATACCGGTTGGATAGAAGTTGACTCCATCCGGCTGGCCAAACAAAACAACAATATAAGGTGAGAGGCAAGGAGACAGGAAAGGAGTTCCATCCAGCCACCAGGGTAGCTCGAACAATCCAATGAAGCCGGGTGGGTAACCTGAGCTGGACCATCCTTGTTTTATTGTCCGTCCGCTGGCCAAACAAAATAGAAGCCTAACCGGGGGTGTGGCCGATGGACAGTGGGAGAAATAGTGGTAATGAAGGCTGCTATAACTGGTGTTCAGTGAAGGCTGAGTGAAAGCTTGAACAAACTCGGTAGGGTAGTCCGCTCCTCCCTTTCTCTCCTTCACCCCCGCGCCCTGCTAACATCATAGCTAAACCAAACGACCTTACGCCCTATTATCAGATTATTCCCCTCAAATTCTATGGGGTTGAGGGGCCATAGCTAACTCGGTAGTCTAACAAGGATCCGACATCCCGAGAACAAGAACGAGAAAGAAGGCCCGCCCCGTATAGAAGTGAACAAATTGATTTCTATCCCATCCAAACAAAATGAGCCCTACTATTCTAATGGGCAGGATGTTTCTCGCCTAACTTAAACTAAATATACCGTGGGTGAGGGAGGGAAATAATAGCCATCTTGTCCTCAGGGGGTACTCAACTATATTCCGGAAGGAAGGAATTCAATTCAACCGGTTCAATCAGTCAATCAGCAGGAAGGAAGCTAACACGAACAAAAGTTCTCCATCCCACCGGCTCCAGTCCAGTTCGTTTAGCTTTCTAGAGAGGGCAACCCGGCATGCAGAAGGATTTTTCGGCTATCCGGAGTTGAATTACATTACTATAAGGTAGGTAGGTAGGTTCATTCCATCCTTTTTTATTGATTGTATGGCCCCGATCGATTGTTCGGAAGGTTACTTCTCGGAATTCAACCACTCAAATATAGGAAGGGCAACCGGTGGTGCGGGGCCAACGGCACTATGATACCTTCCCATTACCCGGGGGTGGGGGATGGACTAACGAGTTCCCCAGGAAGTATAGTTGTTCAACATCCGGTCATTAATTATCTCGGATATTTCTTTTCCTTTCTTTCTCCAACGAGGAGAAGTAAACTAGTTCAACCTTTCTCGAACTCGAGATCTCCCCCAGCTTGACTGGAGAGCAATGTTACCAGGGGGTGTGGGCAAGCGGGTGGGAGCGGAACTTAGGCATCGTTTCCTATTGCCGGCCATCTCCTGTCCTAATACCTGTTGGATTGGCCTAACATTCGGGTTGTCTTTCCTGCTAACAACTGGGTCATTCCATCCTTAACTTGTTCTAATGGTCAACTGATTCCCCGGGGCCACCCCTAGATTAGATTCTGAAGGATCATATCTGTAGGGTTGACGTAGCGTTGGGTTTATACCTTACTGGCAGGCTGGGTTGATCAGGACCTTACTGGGTGGGCAGGACCTTACCGCCTGAAAGGACCCTTCGCTACGCTCGCTCAGGTTATGTTTTCTATATTCCGTTACTGGTGGTTTAACAACGGGATCTGCTATTGAATATGATGAATATGGGGTAGCTTGAGATACGAATGATCCACCTATGGATATGGATCGGGATCTCCAACTAGTGGCTTTGGATCTTATACTCAATTTGCATATGCATCTGGTGGAATTAGAACTGCACCCTATCCCGCTGCCCATCCTACAGTAAGAATAACCCGTGTTTAAGTCTACTTATGGGTCAAACCACGCCAACTCATTATTTGGACCTAAAACCCACTGATTGGTCATTTTACAGAGCACTGTGCTGCTGCTCCTATTCGGCAGAATAGGAGGAGGGCAGGAAGAAGAACACGTTTTGCCTAAGTAAATGGCCGTTCAACTGATGCTTCCTTCTTACCTTCCCTTACGCTTACTACAAGGGGTGCTACCTTTACCCTGGCCCCCGGCTCTGGAGATGGATCTCGAGAAATTGTCATGGTATATCTAGATCTTTATCTGGCGCCGGAGGATCCGCTGCTGGATCAGCTCCAACCGGCTTCCTTTGCTACGGGTGCTTAAGGATCTCGATTCAAAACTACTGGATTTGGAGCTAAACGAACCGGGTCAATTGCTTCGGGGTCGGATTCAACTACTGCTCTTGCTTCCTCTACTGAGTCATCAAGTTAATAATATAGGCAAATTGGTTTTTCCAATGCTCCTACCTGCGTCTTTCGCTCCGTCTGCTTATGGTTCATTGGCAAAGTCGATGAGGTAAAGTTATCATCTCGATTAACCGTATATAGATCTGCTTCACCCGGAACTCAATCTACCTTCCCCACTGCTTTGGCCCCTGCATATGTATTTGCAACTGGAGGCTTCTTTGGCATAAGAGAAAAAAGTAGAGTCTATAGTCCCAGATCCGGAGCCAATTTGAGTCCCAATTCCAGTTGAACCCGTCGATTACCCATAACCAGTAAATGATTCCCGTAGTGAGAGTGAAAGCACCCGTCGAAGAACCCGCATAAGCACCCATTGATTAATAACTAACATATGGGGAAAAGTAAACGGCAGCTCGTTTCATATCCCGATGTGGATTCACCAACGTCATCTGAGCGCGCATCCCTTTCATTTCTAGTGCCATAACCAGCTTTCCTTCGCCCTGTTCCAAGTGGAGTTCCAGATGGAGTGCCCGCATCAATAGCACCATCAAAGGTAGCAGATCATCTAATAATAGCCAGCCGCGGATAAAGCAACAGACTCAGTGCCCATATTCATAAGCCCTTCCATTTTGATATCGATTTCGAAAGCCATAGCTCGTTTTGGATCCTTCAGTTCGGGAGGGAAAGGCAGCTAAGGCAGAGGGAGCAGAGAGAGATACAAATCCAATCGCAAAACCATAATAAGGTAGCAGCAACAACCCCCAACCAAAGCGGGCACAACGGGTTTCTAAATTGTAAGCTAATAGGGCGGACACAACAGCTAGATCTAAAGCTGGTAGAGTGGCTACTGATACAGCTACAATGGCCACATGCAATATATCCGTAAGTCCAGCCACTGGTCCAATTATGGTGTTGCGCTTGCTTATTATGATCCAATAGCATGCTTGGCTAATGATGGTAAGTCCAGGGCGTAGCTCGCTCAAGGTTCGGAACCAGGAGTCCAATGCACGTGGGAGTTCGCCTTCGTATGATGCAAGAGACCAGGCAAAGAAAGTGAAAGGACCAGCTTATAGTTGAATAATAGTCATTTTTGAGTTTTCACCCGCACCACTAGTTTTAGCAGCATACGAGCCAATGCCAATTCCAAACTCACCAATAGCGAAGGTTAGCACTTGTCCCCCGTAGGGGGGCAGGGAAGATGCATTTGATTAAGTTGACCTCATTGACCCGGAACCACCATCAGCGGACCCTGTGGAAGCAGAGGCAGATGCAGATCGAGTTGTTCCACCAGCATTTCGCCCAGCGTCCCTTCTTGTCCTAGCGTATTTCCTTCGCTCAGTAGTTCCAGTCCCATCTCCTTAGCCATAGCCTGTTCTAGTTTTGAAGCCCGTTGTTATAGAGGCATAGCCTATTTCATATCCAATTATTCCAGAAGCAAATATAGATTGAGCCCCAGTAGCTAGGGTAAAGCTAGTGGTTTACCTACTGGTCTCAGCTTACCTTCGTTCGGATCCTATCCGGCATAGTCAGTCCCACCAATGAGAGTTCCTGATCCAGTCAATTGAGTTGAATAAATTGAAGTAGCTTGGTCAGCACTGATAGCCCACTATAGATATTAGGGCATAGGTTGCACTTGGTTCCTGTTTGGTTCCAAATTGGTATCCCTCCCTAAAGAAACTAATTACCATCGTCGTCAGCACCTTCTTTCGCACATTATACCTGGCACGCCTCGTTGCGTTACCAGCTCCAATCGGGCGCCGTACCTATCCTTGCTTCCGCCGATCGTACTCCTTTCCTATAAATGAACCCTAACAACAAGGAATACAGTTTTGATTGATGACTGATCTTGCCATAACAAAGCAAACAAAGCAGGAATACAGATTTGAAAGACTTGATCTTGATGGATTTTTTTTTGGTTTGGGACTAATTTGATTGATGACTGATCTTGCAAAACAAGAAGATTGATTACTGATCTTGCCTGATTTATGATGATCTCCCACAAAAGCAGCACAGGCAGTTATTGGAGCAAAGTCAGCAGAGTCAAGGGCGATGGAGACCTAGAGATCGAGAGCTTGTGCCAAGGGGCCTAGGTCTTTAGATCTCCATATTGGACTGACCAGGTCGAACCATATTCCAATGAAGATCCAGTTTACCTAATTGAACATTAAACAACAGTAAATGATCCGGCATAGGCAGAGGTTGGTAGAACAAAGGTAACAGCACCCTTCAGTAGCAGCATTTGAACCAATTGATTCGTAAGCCGTTGAAGCACACGTTGATCGAGCTGATTCAAAAGTTGATCCCACAGCAAAGGTTTAAGTCCCATCCGCAGTTACCCAAGTAAAAGCTTCAGCGGGCATTAGGACAGAGGCATAACTTTTGAGTGTCCAGCCTCACACATACATTCTTTTCTACGGGGTTTAAGGTCCGGATCCTCTAGTCGGAGATCCCAGTTCCTGTTGATCTGCTAGCATAGGTAGTAAAGGCAAAGGCATAACCCACCTACACATAGGGGAGAGGTAGCAGTAGCCTTTTCACCAGCAGAAGAGCCACCAGGACCGGCAGCTCCAATTCCAGTTTCTAGTGGTTCCACGGCTTTTTGACGCGTGACATTATGATCTTAACATGCTTTGATGATCTGGATATTCGGTGAAATATTGACATGCTTCGATCCTTGCACAGGCATATAAATCTTTACGCTCCCACCACCTAGGTTCGAGATCGAGATACAGTAGCTGTTCGAGCAGATTAACCAGCGGACGATCCGGCTTTTGTTTTACCCTTAACCCATTGGAGATCCAGATCTACCAGCAGGGACGGAGGCAGAGTCAATAGAGGCAGTTGATCACGCAGATGTATTTGATCATGATCGAGAACAGGTATGCTGTTTCTTCCTCTGCGACCTTTGCTTCTGGTTCAAATGCTTTCGCTGGTGCTAGTGCTTAATCAACGAGGTAAACTAGCTTTGGATCTGCTGGTGCTACCTTAGCTACTGGTGGTACCTCTACCTCTGCTGCTAGCTATGGGACTGGAGAATCGAAAAGTGGTAATGGAACTTCTGAGTTTCGATATCGATCTGGTTCAGATGCTGCCTTTCCTATCTCTCCTACCTTTGTCTCTCCTGTTACTGATGCTGGTTCCTGTGCTTCTATCGCCTTTTATGTTAGTTCACGTCAAATGGCTCTGCTCTTGCTTCCTCTCCTGACTATATAGCAGCCTATCCTGCTGGTCTTGGTCTCGATCGGGTGTACAAATGATCGGCCCCCTACTATTCTATGGGCGCCCTACTATTCTAAAGGGGAGTGCATCGTATATAAGTCAAAGTGCATTTCTCTCTGATCTTTCCACCGCCTATAGATAGTAGGGGCACCGCCTATAGATAGTAGGGCATACCAATTCTCGTTCGGCCCTACGGGCGAAAACTCAAGTGACGTTATAACTTAGTGCAAAAGCCAAAATTGAGGGAGCAAGAGTAATAACCAAACTTAAGAGATCAACCATGAAATATCCAATTAGTCGTTTTGTCACACTTTACCGCTTTTTTCTCTTTATCTCACCGTCGTTTCATAGCCCTACTGCTAACCGAAGTCGCTTTCTTAGCAGCCGTTCCGGTATTAACACTAAGGAGTTTATAAAGAGCTTTATTGATAACGAAAATTGAGATCCTTCCTCAGTAGTTCTCGGTTCTGATCCCGTAGGCGGTTTCTTTTCTAAGTTATGCTAGGCATAGGAGTCGAGCTCGAAAGAATGGCTCAATTAGAGAAGGAGGGGATGTCTTATCGGCTTAGCTTAAAGCTTTAGAAAACCCGTCGTTTCGAGCATGTATTCCCTAACGTAGCCGACCCAACTAATCTCAAGGCTGCCCTGCCTACTCGGTGAAGATTATATACGTTTAATGGGTGGGAACTCTAGGGTGGCGAATAGTAGGGGTTAAAATTCTATACGTAACATGCCCCCGCCCCCTACTATCTATCACGATTGGGAAGGAGAGGTTGCGCGTAGGGGGATCACGGAGAACTCTAGTCTATAGTTGACGGCCCCTACGGAGGTTGGGGTGGGTGGGAGGAGACGGGGCCAGAGTATATACGTAACATGGGAACTATAGTCCCACCCAACCCTGGAATTAGAGTCGTACGATTAGTTGGAGGGCTGCTATTATAGAAGCTAGCAGGCTGATGCCATGGCAGGCGAGAAAGAATAGTAGGGGTGGGTGGCTTCCCCTACAATTCTATGGGCCTGTTGGCATGTTACGTATAGAACTCGACGATCCTAAGATGAAGACTTCGCCCTTCAAATATTCAACTCTTTACTCGACATTATGGCGTTTCAAAATGTCCTAAAGTCGACATTATAGTGCGTTTATAGTTCGATAGCCCGGCCTATTCTAAAGGCAGTCGACGATTCTATACTACACATGCCAACTTTGTTACTCTAGCAGGCGTACATTAATGACGGGTGGGTGGTCGCCCCCCTCACCTTCATTCCATTCAGATGAGGGCCTATAGTTCTAGTGGGCTGGGAGGAAGATTAGTTGCCGGGGCTCCCCCTACCCCTACCCCTACCCCTACCAATAGAATAAATCGTTCCCGCTGCTTGTCAATTAATATAACCCGGCTATAACTGCTTGCCGCCCCAGCCGGGGCCGCTGCTTATTTTTGAGAAGAATAGAAAGTTTTCGTTTCCATCCGTTCCGTATCCACTTTTGCAAAGTTTCCATAGCCCGGGAAGACAAACTTTTCATTTCTACGTAAAAGCATTGGTCTATCCATAGCTTCATCCTCCCCGGCTACTATAGAAAGAATGTAGGGTTAGGGACTACTGGCCCTACTATTCTAAGGGGACCGGATGGCGAGAATCAATTATATACGCCTGTGGGGAACCTATAGCCTCCCACCCACCCTGCATGGGGGGCATAGTTGCCGTACCCATGAGAAGAGTAGGGCAAGCTGATTAATTGGGGTGGGTGGGAGGAGGCTATGGGGGCTGCAGTCAAGCCCTCAAATTCTATGGGACTGATGCCCTCGATTCTAGCAGGCTGATTAACAACTATAACTCCCACCAACTATCCCCCTACAATTCTATGGGAGGAGGGCTAGCAAGCTGATTAATTAACCACACCCTGGCGAATAGTAGGGCGGCTGGTAGCCCTGGCGAATAGTAGGGGCCCTGCCGGGGCGTTCTCACCCATACGATTCATTTTTTTGGATAGTAATTGCCAGGTTCCCGGGGGGCCTAGTCCCCCCCCACCCTGGGAGGGAATAGTCTAGTTCCGGTTGGTCGGTCTCGCTAATATGTGGCTAGTCCTGATGCTCCAAATGCAGTCTTGGTACTCCAATTCGTTATGCATTTGATGCTCCAACTCCAATAGCTGCTGCCGGTAAGGAGAGCTTAGAAATAGGGTTCTACTAGAGTTGGGAACTCGGGTTGAAAACAACTACGCTTGTGAATGAAGTGAGTTATGCGTCTGCGGGTACAACCGCTTACTAGGGATTCGATTCTTCCTATTCGATTTCTCTCTAACCCGGCTTTCTAACTTCTCCAATTGCTAGTCCCTTTAATCGATTTCTCAATCAAAATTGAGTTGGGTTTCTGTATATATAGGGCGATCCGATCCGGCTATAGTGGGGTAGGGCTGATCCTGCTAGTGCTGTTTCCGGTGCACCAGGATGGAATGACTCTCTCGTAAGCCTCGGGAAAAACACCTCTATCGTTAGTGTTGGTTCGACCCCGACCCAACCATGGGAAGGATGGAGTAAACGAAGCTCCTGCGAATGATTCGAGTTGACCGGGGCTTTATCCGAGTGTTGCACCTGCTGCTTCATAACTAATTGGTTTAGTCCTACCCGTTTTCAGCTAATAGCTTTTTCATCCTGCTATTCCATTTCTTTCCGATGAAGCAAGCTGTTTCAAAGCTCTACCTTCTCATGCTGCTGGGTCTGCTCTCAATCATCAAATAACTGCTCTTGCGTTTCATTCTTACGCGGGCGGGATTCTAGTTCTAGTTTAGAAAACATGTTCTTAACGTTAGTCAGTCTTACTATAGATAGCGCTTCCTTACTTAGAGAAGGAGGTTTGGAAAAGCAATACTGACCGGTTCGGCAAAACCCAAACTATGTGGTCCGGAAGCAGGGTGAGATCTGCCCTACTATTCTAAAGGGGGTGGGTGATACATACATATAGGGTTTAATCTATAGCAGCTAGTGGGAAGGAATGAATTAGTAGAGGGAAGAACGGTTCTTAGTAGAGTGGGCGTTGGGTGAATTAGTCACCCACCCACCGGCCCTTCAATATTCCGAATATAGAATAGATTGGGAGGGAGTCTTAGTGGGAATAGGAGGGAGGGGCAGTCAATTCCGCAGGGTACCCTTTATCAATTCAAATTGCCCTCTGCCCCAGCCCTTTCATTTATTTAGAAATTCAAACTGATAAATCCTGGCCCCCATATAAATTCGATTGAGTAGGAATCCAATAGGAAAAGCCCCACAGTTATAGTTCCCGTGCCCTATATATGCTAGTTTTTGTTCTCGGAAACATTATCAGAAGTTTCAACATTATCGCGAGGTTAGCCCTCATGCATGCAGGGTGGGTGGGCCCTCTACTATTCGCGAAGGGCGTGGACTCATCTGAACAAAGTCTCCTCCTTCGAAGCTAAATAGTTCTAGAAAACTCGAGCATGCAGCATGGGGGTATAGTTCCCTCCCACCCGGGAACGCCCTATATAGGGTTGGGTGGGAACGCCCTCAACCACAATTCGGAACTATAACCCCCCCAAGTCGCCCTCACTAGAGCCCCCCCCCCACCCGGGATGAGATTTTGTTTCAGTTGGTGAATTCGTTTTACGATAGTGATCTGATAAGGCCTTTAACGAGAGGAAGCAATCGTTGGTTCGCCGTCAGCAATAGGCAGCGGGGAATCCCTTTTATTCCGATCTTTACTCGCCTCGAAAGCCGATTGAATAATGAAGGTGGGTGGGAGGGCTCTCAGACAGGACAGGAGGGATCTATTTCCAACGAATATAGCGGCAGTTAGTCAACTTAAAAACTACCCACCTTGCAGTGATGGTCAAAACCGGTCGGATGAACTAAACTCCCCGCCGAGAAGACATCGGAAGAACGTTGCTACCCGCATCCGCCCCGTTTCTCCCCGCTTTGTTGGAGACATCCACCTTAGAATCATGCTTTCGCGACAGTGAGATACAGCCCTACCTTTATAGTACTGCGATTCATGGACCTGCGCCACCTTTCCTAGCTAGATCCCTGCCCTTGGGGCGCCCGCCTACCCTATATATCTACACAACGGGTGCTGGTTGTCCAAGTGAATTCGTCTGTGTTTTCCCGAGCAAGCACATGCCAGCAAGTTGGACTTTTGCCCCTACTCTATAATGGGGCCCCTACCCTATCCCCCGTCTCATTTATATATGGTGCCTGCTCATAGCGCCCTGTTCGTAGTGCCGGGATGGGGAAGAAATGGCCGATCCTGCCGTCGATCCCCTTCTACATCCAACCCAGTTAGATCAAACTCATAGGAAGTTTATCCTGCTTACTGGCCGGATCAGCTCCACATATCTATTTCCCCCCCAAAAAAAGTAAGTCATGCTCGTGCTCACTCATTAATTCTCCGTACAAGCATACTTCTCAACCATACGTCATTGATTCCGGATATTGATTCCGGAACCAGCACTGATAACTAATTCCCAAACCCCAGCTCGCTCAATTCTGTTTCCGCCGCACCCTCCCAACCGAGCAAGAACGATAGTAGAGTATGATTGCGCTCCCACCCGGACACCCCTCTTGAAAGAAAGGCCGCCAGCTGTTAGCTGCCGTTCCTCATTGTCGACATTCCCATTGTAGAGTAGGGGCCTTGAACCGATGGAATCTCTTGAACCAACAGGATTAGCTCTCGCCCCTACCAGTGGGCCGACAGTGCTGGCACTATAGAGGATAGGGCCTGCCCCCGAATTACGGGTTTTAGCCGCCCCTCCGAATTCACAGATCTATCCAATAAATAAAGGGAAGTGTTACTTCGTCCGATCTCTTCCGTTGAACCGGTTGTTGGCCTGCGAGAGGAAGTAACGTCAATGAAGGGATCAGACGTTACAACGTCGATTTGGAACATGCATGTTCACTATAGATAGATCCCAACTTTTTCTCGCTCCGGCGCGGAAGGAATAACAGCATTAGCAGATGATCCGAATTGGGAGGCCTTCTTTTATTCCACCCACCCTGCATGGGGAGCAAAGGGGTATGGCCACTTGCCCTGCTCCGAACGTAGCCGTTCGCCGGGCTAAGGTATTGGGGGCGTTTGTCTGTTCTGGAACACGGAACAAAACCGATGCCCATAGAATAGTAGGGGCTCCTGATGGCCACCGCTAAAGCATCCTCCTCAGCCGGAGGGTTCAGGCGAGACTGGATAAATTGCTTATGGAATCCCACCTTTCCTATCCGTATTGAATGTTGACCGTTCGGCTTGGTACCATACCTCCTTTATTGCACCTGATTCGCTCGAGCACATATCCTATTTGATCCTACCCACCGTTCTTTCGGAGAGTGGACACGAGGTTAGCCATTAGAAATGCAAGGTGAACCAAATTCTATATAATAATGGCGTTCGGTGAGCTAGTGACTGCTGCTGGGAAAGGAGCTTAATCATTATATAGAATTTAGCTCTCGAAAACAAGCACAGGAGTGTGGGTTGGTACAAGGCATACCAACGCATGGAGGAATGCACGCATTGGATAATGGAATGCACACAATTGCGTGGAGCATCCCTTCCATTGCTTGCTTTGTTCCGACATCCATCCGACCCGACATACCTACTATCTACCTATTCTGGATTTGACACAGCCGCGGTCGAAACACATTCATACAACGTAAGACAATAAATATTGAAGAGAGATCAGGACCAGATTCTGAGGCCACTTTAGAAGTTAGTTCCAAGCTTGTGGGTGCCCATAGATAGTAGGGGCTCCCACCTTATTGATGGGTTTATTCTCATCAATCGGAAAAAGAAAGATGCGAAAGTCTTGCCGGCCCCACCGTCTCCAAACATTGATGATTTCTGACGAGGCCTTTTCCCAAGATATTTGGTGTGGTGGGTGGAGGGAATCTAGTCACTATCTATGACTGAACTCCGGTGCACATGACTGAGCTCCAGGTGTATACAATTATGGCGACTCAGGGGGAGTCAACAATTGTTGGACTCGGATCATTAGTAGCCAACTCAGGTATTTCAGTAGCCCCCCTATAGATAGTAGGGCTATGCGGATTCAGCTATCATCATCCCGAGGGGCTTTTTCCGCATCATTGCGCTCCCCCTACTATATAAGCTCCCCCTCTCTCTATAAGGCAAGCGAGTTGTGGACCCGAGAATGTGCTGAGAGCGTTCGTCTACAAGCCTATCCACAACCCTTATTCCTGCATCGGAAAATAAAGAGGGGAGTTCAGAGTACCACCCTTGATTGCTCAACTGACAGCTCACCCAATTTGTTCCCTGGTTCCTAATAGTTCTAAAAAAGGTGCGCTTATCCCCCATATATGATAATCCGAAGGAATCTTCCCCGGGCATGTTTAGTGCACTCCAACCCTGTCGGAAGAAAATAAGTAGCCTAACGGGTGTTTCATCGGCACATTGCCACCCGCTAATTCAATTGATCCGCTCTCTAAAGCGTTCCCGTTCGTCTCATTAGTGCCTCCGGTCAGAAGGTGATAGCGCTGTAGATCGGCCCTTTAGTCGATAGTTGAGGGAACGAGCAAGGCCCTACTATCTAGAGGGACCCGGCTCCACCTCTCGTTTTCTAAGGTGTATTACTATGGCTAGTCCCCTACTATCTATAGGCCGGCCATAGATGACTTGCAACCATGGAGCAATGGTGCAACCATGAAGGAAGGGTTGGACAGCATCCTTAGTTGAATAGCCAGATAAAACCGGACGTGAAAACGGTTTAAGCAACCAATGGGGTGTGCTTCCCATGGATTCGTGCCTCCCGTCTTAGTTTATCCCTCCCGGTCCCTCCTTCCGGGTTAAGCGAGCAGGTGGGAGTTTTGCCCTACTATTCTCAACTTAATATTCCCACCCTCCCCAAATTGAAGAGTAATTGAATAAAGGGTGGAACATAGAGATGGATGTAAAACCCTTCAAATAGAAAGATAGGTTCAGAGGTATTGCCCCCCACCCTGCTTCCCCACACAGAAATTATCGACCCTCCCACCCCCCTACTATAGTTTAGTTGAGAGGATAGGGCGGAGAAAAATTGGTTCAGCCACTCCCGGATAGTTCAGCTACGGATAATAGATCGTTTCGACCAGCCCTCCGCCGATTAGAGAAGGCCCCTATCCATCCATAATGGGGCACTCGCCCCGCCCCTTCTCTCGATTCATATGGTTCAATGTCGTGGATAACAGCAAGCGCCGGCCAGATCCCTCGCTTTTCGAGAGAGTAGGGAATCGAGTAGGGCCGACATCTAGTTCGGATCACTCGCCTTTAGAAATAGTAGGGCCCACCCCAATTAATCAGCTTGTGGCGAGTACGGTTCCGAGTCGATCTTTTCAGTTCCCAAATTGAGCCATTCGGGCCCTATCCAAACTCTCCCTGGGCTGGGGAATAGAGAGGCACCCACTTTCCTCCGGCCTTCTCGCGTTGGATCGTTCCGCCCCTACTAGAACTATTCTAGAGGCTGTTGAAAGGCACATTTCCAGTTATATCGAGGGCGGCCCTACTATCTATATGGCGTCTGATTGAGAAGACAGCCCAACAATATCTTAAGGTAGAGAAGAGTTCGTTGGAATTCGATCAATCCGGTCTATAGGCGTGTGATTGATTGTATCACTCCCCCCCACTCCTTTCGCCTTTCGCAGATATAGGTAGTAGGGGGCAGATATAGGTAGTAGGGGCCCTACTCCTCTAGAACGGGAGATCAGGTAGTTGGAATTATATACGTGATACAATCCATCACAGATTTGAAAGGCCCCCCACCCCTATCTTCTCTCCTAACTCCACTGTTGGGGTCCCCCCCCTACTCCATATCCCCCCCGGCATATAGCTCTCTCCACTCAATATCTCCCTGCCCATAGAATAGTAGGGGCCCACCCTGCAGGGCTATGATCCAATGTGAGAAAGGGGGGACGTTGATCACATTTATGGAAGCTTGGATTGGAGTGATTCATGTGACGCATATAGATCTAGCCGCGAGTCTAGATCTAGCCACGAGTCTAGAGCTGTGTAAGCTTGGATTGGAGTGATTCATGTGTAGCATAGAGATCTAGCCGCGAATCTAGATTAGGGGTGGCCGATGAAGAGGCTGTTACGTATAGAATCCCATCTCATCCAACCACCCCCCCCCCACCCCCCTATTATAGTTGAGTTGGCGTTTAGTGCCGGGGTGATGAGCGGAGTGGACCGATCGTTTTCTTCCTGCTCTCCTTATTGGTACATGGTAGCTCAGAACCAGCTACAATTCCCACCCTGCTTCCCCAACTATCTCTTCCCACCCATCCCATGGGCAATCTGGTGGTAGCTCAGAACTAGAATTGGCACAATAGCTGACCTGCCTGCGCCCATTAGTGATTGGGGAGGGGCAGGATTCGAATTCGTCCATAGATATACGTGATCTGAGGAATTGAAAATACTCGATCCGGGCAACTAGATAGAGTAGGCAAAAGGTTTGGCAGAATCTCAACGTCGAAGAGCCTCCATTGGCCTGCGGGTTCTATCTTCATTTACTTTTATCCCTCTCGCCCCCCCTCTTATATATAGTTGGAGGAAGGGCCTCGGATCCTAATCGATACCCTGAAACACCTCCGGCCGTTAATACTATGACAATATAGTGAGCCAAATTTTGATAGTTCCGGCAGGCCCCCCCGCTACTAGAATTGTGTTGCCTGGTGATTTGGAACACTTCGAGATGCCTTCGGGAAATGAATAATATATTGCCAGGGGCCCCAGTAGCCGATAGGTTTCTATTGAGCTATAGAAAATGCAATGAATCATGTTTGCCTATCTCAATGCGCAATATAGTTATCCCAGAAGCATGGGAACGAATCCGGTGGGGGTGAGAAAGAATTGGGTGGGCTCAATAATTGAGGCCCAGGTAGATTACTGAAGAATGAAAGGTACGCCCGGAGGGATGCATATGAAGAGCCTGAACCCATGGAGTGAATCTTGTAGTTCGATATTCTGTTGGTTCTTAACGAACCTGCTTAATTGCCTCTCCTTTTCGCCATGAGAAAGAGTTGAAGCTGTCATGTACCGCAGTCGAGAGGCAGCAGTGAGTGAGAAGAACCAGGGCCCCTCGCATTCTGAGCCCCGGGATGCCTTCATCCTCCCACAACTATCTCCGTACTATATCCTCCACCATAGAATAGTAGGGGCCCACCCCGGCAACGGCTAATCTCCCACCCTTCATTAATTACCCCCCAGCCGAATTGTAGGGGGCTGGGGGGGTGGGAACGGCTGGAGGAGGCGGCTGGGACTGCTCGAACGGCTAACTATCGAGTGGTTAATTAATGAAGGGTGGATGATAGTTGGCATGTTACGTATAGGAGAAGAGGAATCATCGCTACCAATCTATTCTAAACCGTCTAATTCCGGGAAGCAGGGTGGGAAACTAGAGTTCTTATTTTAGCCCCCTACTATTCTCAAGGGCCCCCTACAATTCTAATGGGGCGTCATTAATTGACTGATTAATGGCAGTGGGAAACTAGCCGTTCCTTATTCTAGCTCGATTCGCTAACTAGAATTGCTCGATTCTAGAACTATTTTAGCAGGAGGAGGGTGGGTGGGAAGATATAGTTGGGTGGGCGGGAGGAGGCTATGGGGCGTCATTAATTGACTGCTCGCCCTACAATTCGGACCCTATAATCCCCTCCCACCCGGGCCCCCTACAATTCTATGGGGCTGATTAATTAATTCGGGTCCCTGCTTCTTCTCTCCCAGCTTCATCCGGCATCGGCTATCCGATCCCTCCCCTGAAGTCATTGATCGATCTAAGGTGGCGTGGCTCAAAATTCCGTTCATCAGCAGCCCGGAATTGAGCTCCTCGCAGTCATGAGAAAGAACCCCTTACAAATAGTAGGGCGGTCATTCAAAGCCTTCTTCATCCCATGAGCGCCTTGATCCGCTTCTATCCGTGCCCCTTCTATAAGTAACCCGGAATCAAGACCAATAGTAATGGCTCCATTCCCAGCCTATCCCCAGTCAAGCTTTCAGTGGCTTGACGAACGGCTTATTTGGTTTGGAAAGAAATCGAGAGGCGGCCAAGCCCCTACAATTCTATGGCGACCAGAGTTCATCGTGATTAGTGCTTCAGAAGACCGGACTTCCCCGTAGGGGTGGCTCCGGTACGAGAAAGGGGATCGCAGTCAGATTTGAGCTGCATTCCCACAATAATTGCAAATAATCTACCTCTGCCATTAATTCTGCAGGGTGATAAGCCCCTGGCGAATTGTAGGGGCCCTCCCCCCCGCCCATTAGAAGAGTAGGGCACCCACCCCAAGCTATATTTTCTCGGGGGCCCCCATGCACACTGCCATTAATCAGTACCATAGAATTGTAGGGAATCCGTTCATTAATTAACCTGCTAGAGTAAGCTAGCCCTCCTCCTGCTAAAATAGTTCTAGAATCGAGCAATAATATGAAAGAAGGGCGCCCACCCACCCTTATTCTCATGCCCGGGTGTTCATAGGAATGGCAATAGAACCCCCCAATCCCATAGAATTTGAGGGGCATTAATTAACCTGCTAGAAGAACCAATTAATCAGTTCATTAATCCGCCCTCATAGCCTCCTCCTCCCACCCACAACTAACTTATTGGAGGGGGGGGGGGAGGGGGGGGGGAATCAGCTTGCAATTAATTCTAGTTGCTAGCCCTACTATTCTAAGGGGCTAGAATAAGTGGGAGGAGAGTTGGTGGAGGAGAGTTGCTAAGTTGGATGATGTTTCGACAGATGCATGCCAACTATATTCCCCCTCCCAGTCCCAAGGCGGAGAAAAGCATCAAAAGAAGAAGAGGAGTCGACCGACCTTCAATGCTTTGCCGGGAGAGGAGAATCAGTCGAATAGGAATCATAGTTACTAATACGTAATTGAGATAGAATGCTCCATTCCGAAGGAGATGGCCATATCTTGTGGTGCTAGAACGATTTCCAACTCATAATGACACGAGTTGCCCCGGTAGTTTGGTGCGATGAATCAAATGCTTGTCCAACTCTGAGTGAGCTGCTTTCATCCCCGACCTTTATTCCCACCTTATTCTAGCGAGCTGATTAATTAACCATAGAATTTGAGGGGCCCTGGCTACCACCCGAGTTTCAGTTTCATCATCATTAGCAGCAGCTATAGCAAAGGCAGTTAAGGCAGAGGCACCACCTGCACCTGCCGGTGAAAAGCTTCTACCTCTGCTGCCTTTCTAGCGTCACCGTGCCCATAAGTGGATTTTCAGCTTCTTTCCGACTGAACCATACTAGCTCCAACCCATGAATCCATGTCTCCACCTTCCGCCCCAGGAGGTACTTTCTCGGTTCTATTATCACTTTCTTTTCTAACTGATAGCAAATCTGAATCCGAAACAGACCCTGACCACTTGGTAGGCTATACCTATTAACGGGACTTACCAACCAATTACAAGGTGAAGCGTTCATCGGTCAAATGAATGCTAAATTACCTCAATTTGATCGGTAGTTTGTGTTGAAAATGAAACTGAATAAAACCTAATTATCCTAATACAATTATTAAAGAAGGTGTATTACGACGTTTCTATACGTAATACACTATTCTACTGGGTAGGCCTAAACTAGGTCATGAAATGGCTCAAATGCGACCACTCCCCGCCCTTCGCCCCCCCCCCACCCCCCCCAATAATAATTGTAGATTATTGTAGGGGGCTAGAAGAACAATTCTAGTTGCTAGAATAAGCGGCAATCAATAGAACCCCCCACCCTGCTGCCCCACACACGCCCTTCAAATAGTAGGGCCACCCTGCTTCATAATGTGCCCCTTAGAATAGTAGGGGCCACCCTAGTTTTGCTTCATCAGAATAATGTGCTCTGGCAAATAGATAATACCACCCTCTTTATTAATCAGCCTGCCCATAGAATTGTAGGGGGGCATCAGCCTGCCCATAGAATTGTAGGGGGGCATTAGCCTGCCCATAGAATTGTAGGGGGCTGGGGGTTTATTAATGAACGCCCTACTATTTTATAGGCCCTCAAATTCGGCTGGTACTGCAGTCAAGCCCTACAATTCTATGGAGTGGGCCCCTACTATTCTATGGTGGAGGAGATAGTTAGTGGATTATGCGCCTGGAACTGCCTCTGTATCTGCTTCTGAGTCTCGATATGGACATGGGTCAACTGGTTATGGGTAAACGTGTGCTTCAACGACTGAACCGGAGAAGGAGGAGGGGCTGGATCAACAGGTTCTTAAGCTCGTACCTTTGCCTCTGCTACTGATAGCTATGAGTCTTGTGCCTATGCTACTGGTGCTCCTAGTTCAGGTGCTTGCAAAGTTGATGCTGTTTTTTGAAGGTGCTGGTCCCGCTTGCTTCGGTGCTTCCATATTAGTGAGCTACTGGTATAGGTGCTGCTAATGGTGCATCTGGATAAGCTACAGTTACCTCTGCTACTGCTGCTATGGGTGCTGCTTAAACTGATGGAACCGTGCGAAGGCCCCCTTATTAATGTACTTAGCTAGCCCTTCCCCTACAATTCGGCTGGGGGTAGGGGCCCCCCACCCTGCTGCCCCACACACAAGCATGGAACGTTACTTTCCTTCCTTCGGAACACCCTCCCCGGCACCGACACTAGCACTTTGTTCGGATGTGGTCGACCAACTTTTCTACCAATTAATCTACCTCCCCCCGGCCGGGCTAGCAGGCCCCCATAGAATTGTAGGAATTAACCCACCCCCCCCGCCCAATTCTATGGAAGGAAAGAAAGAATTTTTGCCCCGAGAACCCCCCCTACTATTTGTAAGGGCCTCCCACCGTACTATAGTTCCCACATGAATGCACACCCTTTCCTATAGTTTTGCTTCCCACCCACCAACCCTGGCGAATAGTAGGGGCCCCATGAACACCCGTAAATAGTTGGAGGTCCCCTGCATGCAGGGGGGCGAAAGCTCCAACCAAGGTGGGGTTGAGCGGAGATCGATGGATGTGGAAAGGTCCTATGCGTTCTCGGGGCTTTCGATTGTCTTGGAACTCAATGCATGAACCGGGGGTGGCGGATAGCTGTACTCGAAAAGAAGGTCTTGGTATGGGCTCATCACCGCCTAACGATCGATCTGACAAACCATCCATTCTCCAAGCGAACCATTCTAGGGGGCCCTTTAGAATAGTAGGGCGAGTTCAGTTACCAAGCAAGAGCTTTGATAGTGGTAGTGTCCCGCTGCCCTCCGGTTGTCTCCCACCTTTGGCGGAGTTCTCGGGATTAAACAAATGAATCTACTCTTCACAGCTCCCCTCCTCCCTTTCAATGTTGAGGCCTGTAGTCGAGTGACCGAGCAGAGGCAGTCTTCATAGTCCCCCTTCTTTCTATCTAAGTATTAAGATCCATGGCTCGAGTTAACATATTGTATTTGGTGGCCTTGCCCAACTATTGAAAGCCGCCCCTTATTCTCAACTCAAATAGTTGGGAACTACCTCTATAGTTGGAGATGGCGATTCTATACGTAACATGCCCAATGCAGGGTGTTCATAGGGAATAATATAGTGAAAGCTCTGTAATTTGGGGCGGGCCCCCCTCCCCCTCCCCCTCTCAATTCTATTTAAGTCTTTTATCCGATGTTACTTTGAAGCATATTCCGTATGGAATCAATCTGGTCTTTGAAAACAAAACTGCTCCGGGGTGTTCATAGGGGGCCATATTGTTGAATGGCTGTCAACGTCGAAGGGGGGGATCTTAGAGAAACTATAGGCATTGATCATTTTGAAAGCGGACTACGGGGTTGAAAACAACTCTTGGGGTGGGTGGGAGGTAGGAGATCGGGTGGGTGGGAAGCTATAGTTCGGGTGGGAAGGAATTCTACGTCACTTTAACCCCCATGCCGTGACCCGATGATTGATCATCGGGTCATGTATTGACAAGACGATATTCTAGACGATGGACGTTATATCATCACGAGTTGAGTTGAACCAGCGGCATGTACTCTTTTTTAATATGCCCTCGATCTCTAAGAACTGGGTGGTAACGAATCGGTAACTGAGGGTAATAATATCACCAGATTGACGAGAGGGTTAGGTCGAACTGGGTTGGGGTATCCGTTACTATAGCATTCACCCGGGTTAAACCAGGTTGGGTCGCTTTCGGTCGGCTTTAGCACTGTCGAGCATGAACCCCGGCCCGGCCAACTATAGTTCCCTCCCACCCTGCATTGGGAGAGATGAAGAAATAGCCCTACTCTAGATAGTGGTGTTTTACCCCGCCGAGCGGACTAAGCTCCGACCTCGATCAACTCGCTCACCTAAGCAGTGTTAATGAACGGCGCATCCATCTCCATTTGGACGAGTGAGTTAAACGGCAAAAAACTTTCTGTTCATCGAAGGAATCAATCGGGCTTTTATTCATCTAACTGCCGGCACTCCAAACAAGATCACGGATTAGAGCTAGATTCTACTGATGTGGGATAATCCCCCGTAGGGCCCCCTATCAATTCTATGGGGCTGATTAATGGCAGTGGGAGGGACTATAGTTGCGATCGATTCCCCTTTGATCATCCTGGCCTTTTTTGGAAAACTCTCATAGCTCATAGTTCCCGCTTCTATAATGGGGCCCCTACTCTAGATAGTGGGAGTGCCCACCTCCGAAGCGAGTACCTATACGCCTATCTATAGTAGGGCATGTCGTTAGTTCGGGGAGAGGCCAGATAGGGTGGATAGGGGGGGGGTCGATGGAGTCTCTCCGTGCCCTATGGATAGTAGGGTTCCTCCAGTTTGCCAGGGGCCTACCAAATCTTTAGGGCCGAGTCCTTGTAATCGGGGGAGTGCGGGCGGAGAGATTATCCGGAGGGAGTATTCTTCTCATTCCTTGATCGGTCGGTTCATGCTGGACGGCCCCCTACTATTTGAAGGGCTAGCTAAGTACATTAATAAGTGGTGGGTGGCCCCTACAATTCTATGTGGTTAAAGTTCGAAGGTCCATCGGATCAGAGGAGGGATTGTATCCTCTCCATCGGACATACCAGACTCTCCCAATCAATCACTAGATCGGCCAATCAGATCGAGTGCCCTGTCACGGGCCTATCACGCCTATCACTATTGCGACTATTGCGATAGTAGATTGATCGAGCTACACATCGTCTCGACCATAGCCACTGTGTACATAACATCAGTCATCTGTAGTATGCCATCCATATATGGATGATACAATACGCTCGATTCATTCTTTCCACGTGTTGTTACATCATTACATATGTAGTCCCGAGCCTTTAGTGGTCGAAGCGCGTAAGCGGCGCTCTGCTGTGTGCCATCATGACCGGTTTCGGAATGCATTGATGCCCTCAATATTGAATACGGATCATGGATCATACCGCGATCAGGTAACTATCTCATCCCATATGACTGGCTCAAGGGACTATGACTACAGATAGTTGCCCTTACGGTCGAGGGCTCTCCCGTTGGTCGAGGAGAGCGGTTCGCTACGCTCACGCCTCGATATAAAGGTTGAGTTCCTCGTCCCATCGCCTGTAGGTTTATAGGGGTGCCTCGACTTCCTGTCGATCGAGAGCATGCTATATATAGTCAGTCCCCTGACTATGACTATGACTATAACTAGAACTATGACTGTAACTATAGATGCCCCAGATGGGTATATAGGGTCGGACCCCTGCGTATAGAATCCTCTGCATGCATCGAGACTCATTTCACTTCGTTCAGATCTTATCCCACCCGGGCACTCGACTGATCAATAATAATTCCCTCCCACCCTGCAGGGGGGGAATTCCCCTACTATTCTAAAGGGGGGTGGGTGGGAATTATGGTTGGCGAGACTCGACTACCTCTTCTCCCCCACCCCACCCCGAGAGGTTTAACCTGGGCATGTTACGTATAGAATCTGGCTTCACTACTCCTCTTGCATTCCAACAAACAAATCACCAGAAGACTGCCTGCCTCATAACTGCCTGTTTCGGGTGGGCCCCTACTATTCTATGGCATCGGAGGGCGATAGTAGGGCGTCACTCTTTTTGCAGGCGTGCATTAATTAAGGCCAGATTCTATACGCCTATTGCCATGGTAGGGGGGGTGGGTGGGAGCCCATAGAATTGTAGGGGGTCGATTCCAGCAGATTCTATACGTAACATGGGATTCGGCTTAGTAGGGGGCCCCTACTAGAACCCCTTTAGAATAGTAGGGCCCATACGTAATATGGTAAGAAAGAAGAATAGACTTTCTCTTTATAGGGTCTGGTAGGGTATCGTAGGGTATCGTAAGCCCCCCACCGGTGGAGTGAGAATGGGGAGGGGTATGCCTACCATCAGTAGTAATGGTACCATGGGTATGCCTACCTAGGGTAGTAGGTTATGCCTAACTTAGGTGTAGTAGTGGGTGGTAGGTGGTATGGGCTAGGTAATGCTGCCTTTCCCCCGCAGGATAGGCAAGAATAAGGGCTTTCCCCACCAGGTAAGTCTTTCCCTATTTATCCCATATAGTTTTGAAGGCAGGCCACCTTGGAGGTTCGCGGGGGCTAACAAAGAGAAGACACAACTCCATAGAATCCCACAGCAATAGATAGAAGGAAGAGAGATAGAAATATCATATTGTTCCAACTACATTATCTTTCTCGCCTTTAATTAAAGCCATTTGAGGGGTAATAAATCAATCTCCTTCGCTATATCGGGCAGGCAAGTGATGACCTGACTTACACCACCTCCCCCTGCACCCTCGCTATGCTCAGCTCAGGCTTTGAGGGGAAGCCCTTACCCTTTCAAATAGGCCGGGGGTAGGGGAGGGTATAACCTTTCACTGAGTGCAGGTCACTTGAGAATATCGCGTAAGGAAAGAGAAGATCGAGGTTGGAAAGAGAAGATCGAGGTTGTTGAGTAAGCCGCCCAGAAGCAAAAAGTGGGTGGGAAGGGCCGCCCCGCCACTTGATTTCGGACCTAAACCACCAGCACGAAATACCTCGAGAGACTCCCTACTAATATACCCCTACGGCCGATGCCCAAGATGCACGAAACTCGACAATCACTCAATTTGCTACGCGCTTGTTTCCCCACCCTCATTTCGATACCTCACTGACTGGGCCCCTCTTGATCGTATTGTCTATACAAAAGCACTTCCTCTAATTTAGACCGACCCTTACAGAGACGGGGTACATACATGGAAAATGCCGTAGCAGTATCACTAGGTAAGATTCGGGGAGGCAGTCTTGAACGATTATGGAGAGCAATATATAAGTCTAATGTTGCAAAGCTGCTAGTTGGAGTTCGAAGAGATCAAATTGGAGATAAAGACCACCCAGCATCAGCAGTAGCAAAGGCAGAACCAAAGGCAGCAGCGATAAAGGTAGGAGCATCGATTGACCACCGATTGGAACGGATAGGTACGTATGTTCTAGCAGATTCAGGTGCATATCCGGTGGTGGAGTCCCTAGTTCCAAGCGTGGATACAGGTTCATATGTGGGTAAACTCAGTCAAATACCTCGGTTGTGGGTGGGATAAATAGCTCTGGTTAAACGGTAGCTTTCTTTCAATAGGGAGCTCGCCTACTACTTAATAATCGTTCAAGACTGCCCTTGCCCGTGTTTATGCTGGCCAAAGTCTAGCCACAGGTTCTGGGTTAATGAGGTCAACAATAGGCCCCATAGAATTGTAGGGCCCGGGATTCTATATTCGCGTTCAAAAAAGGTATGCTGCTAGTCTTCTAAATAGGTCTCTTTGACCGAAAGATATGCGACACGTGAGGTGCTGGTTCTAGCTTCTTTCCCAGCCGCCAGTCTACCTGTTCCGCCTTTTTGCACATGCAAAGGTTCAAAAACAAAGGGTGTTCATCAGTACCTATTCCCATTCCATAGCCTGTTAATAAAGTCATAAAAAGGTAGTAGCATAGCTTGTTTAAGTTTCACCAGCGTGGTAATAATAGGCGGCGGCAGAGGCATTGACAGCATCACTAGCTACACCCTAGTAACAGATAAAGATGGAGAGTCACCATCCCGCCTAATAGAATTTCCAGGTTGATAACCAGCAGCGTTACGAGTTTATCCAGTTGAAGAACCAATCGGAGGGGTGGCGCATTCCTTATGGTTCGTCTCGTAGCAGGGGAAGCAGATCCAGTTAGGGTTTTGTGGAGTTTGCATTTCACCTCGTGTAATAGCTGGGATGTGCCCCTAACCTAGTTGGGATGATTGGCTGGGACCTGTTCATCAAAGAGCATGCACCCCTACTATTTGAAGGGCAAGGTGGAGAATGACATTATGCATCTGGGCAAGACTATAGGCATAATACTAGTTATCAGTAAGTCCATTCGAAGCAAGATCTAAAGGGACAGAAACCCACCATACGGCTAGGCGAAATAGTCCCAGGGAGACCGGGCATCTATGTGCAAGATACGCAGGCTGGATACTATGTGCGTCTTATTGTAGTTCCTACTATCTATGAAAGCCTAGTAATGGAAGCCTTAAGAACGATAGATGGGCCGGCCCGGATTAGGAAATGGACGTCACACCAATCATTCAATGCACTCACTAGTGGATCGCCCTTGCCGAATAGTAGGGCCCGCTTATCCATTAACGGCGGATATACCGATAGGACTCAAAAGTCAATATTGAAACGGGTAAATAGAAGATCCGTGGTGCCCTTATATACCAACCACCAGAGATAGGCCGAGGAAGACATCAGGATCAACCGGATCTGGGATTAGGTACTCTGGGGGAGAAGCAAAGGCAGATCCAAATCCATATGCGAAGCTATCAGCATCATAACCAGCTGCAAAGGTAGATGGAACAAAGCAAGCTATAGCAAAGGCACTCGCAGTTGACCGAAAACAAGCGCATTTGAATAAGTTGACTCCACAGAAGCAAGGGTGGGTAGAGCAGCAGATCCGGACACAGAACCCGCAAGCGCAAAGGTAAAGGCATTCGACCCAGTTTATCCAGTAGCAAAGGCGGAGCTACCCATTCCAGTTATTATAGAAGCCGATCTACCCGCATAGGCATATGCAGATTGAGATCTTCTAGTGCTAGTAGTTCGTTTCCTAGTTAGAGATCCTGATCCAGATGCATATCCTTTAGTTGAAGATCCAGAAGCTTACCTAGTCTCAGATTCTCTAGTCACAGTCGATCCAAGACCAGTAAATGACCTAGGCGAAGGCATAGGCGAAGGACACAGAGGCATAAGTCCCAGATCCATCGGTATCACCCCGGCCCCTATTCTTTACACAAGGTCCCTTTGGCGTTACGCTTCAGTACAGTTGACCAAGTAGCATAGCCAACTACGCCACCAGAAGGGGCATAACCAGTTTTGGATCCAGGCGTAGAGATCAAGGCATAGACATCAGAGGCAATAAAAACAGAGGCGGGTTGGGTTGCAAAAGTAAAGGCAGGGTCTCCGAAACAGAGCTAAAAGGAAGCAGCGATTCTGGTTTCAGTTCGATAGCTGGGCAAGCAGCCCTGAGCGATATGTTAGAACGTAGTGGGATAAATAGTCGACGTTCCAAATTATGCAAAGGCATAAGTAAAGGAGGTGTAAACATATAGAGCAGTAGAGATAACAGAGAAAGCACCAGCAAGGACAAAGGTAGAGTCAGAACCGGTGAATGGACCAGTTACAGATCCTGAACCAACAAATGCATAACCTCGAGTTATTGACCTTGAACCAGTTTAAGGTTATCCAGTTGCAAATCCATATGTATATTACTATTGATTTGGTGAGATCGCCCTACTATCTATAGGGCGAAGAATCGCATCGTATATAATAGGACGGAGGTGAAACCTGCCGCCTTTCCTTCGAAATAGAATGGTCTTTGCCTTTTACTCTCCATCACTCCCAGGAACTACGGATTATGCCTCTCGATTTCGTCATATAATAGTTGGGCTGCCACTGGAACTTCTTATTATTAGTCGTCGATTGAGTCAACTGTTTCTGGATCTTTATATGCGGGGTATTAATCTCGCTCTGGAACAAATGAATATTGAACTCGAATTGACCATAGACTTATTATTACCTAAAGACGAAGGCTTAGACGCTGGTTCTCAAAATGTGCCGGGATGCAAGTGGAACTGGAACAGCAGGCTCTGAGACAACTGGCTTTGACTCTGCTCTTGCTACCTCTGCCCCCTTCCCCACCATGGGTGGACCTGATAGGTGATCAACTGCCTTATCGACTAGAACGAGTTAAACCCAGACGACTACCTTTCAATAAAATAATTAATAATCGTTCAAGACTGCGCTGCTTCACAATTCGTCCTCACTTTGTTGCTGGACAACCAACCAGGAATGGCCTTCTCCAGCTGCCGTCTCCTTACGCCTCCAATATGATAGAAAGTCCAACACAAATAGCTGAATAACCTGCATCCGACGTTGAACTTTAACCATAAGTCAATGTCTCCCGAGACGAGCTGGGAAGAACTAATGAATGTCGAACTTCATGCTATAGCAAGTGTATTGGGGGGAGAAGGGGACGCCTCTGGAGCTTGGAATGCCTTAAGAAATAATCAATAGGGTCTTCGATGCGACTACGGCCTGACCTTCGTATTATTCCATCGCTCGTCCCGGCATTTATGGATAACGAATAGGGCCATCGCTCCGATAATATAATGAAAGGGCCCCTGCACGTTTTTTAGACAAATAACCGATCAATACGTTCATCGCTAAGGGATTCGACGGCCGGCCCCTAGGAAATGAACAAGTAGGAGAAGGGCCAGGATCTTGCCTTCGAGTCAATAATATCTGGCTCCGACCGCGAGAACATGTGCCAGTGAAGGATACGAGCTCGCATCTTGCTATCATAAGTAAGGAGATCGTATATGAAAGACCGGTCTCAATCAAACATAGAACGATCGAACTGGAGGTCAAAGATCCTTTCCACCCAACAGATTCGGGCCATATTACTCTACTCAATTACTCCAACGGCGGATACTACTGGGCTGGGTTAGCTTCGATCATTCCAGGAACAACCTTTCGCCCTTCCGTTGGGGTTAGGGACCAGTCACAGCAAGCCTTCGACTGTCGTCCTTTCTCGCTCCCAGGCGGCAATCGCCAACCGCCTCCTGCCCACATTTCGATCACTTTGACTCGATATTGGCCCTACTATTCTAAGGGTGAGCGGTGATCAATTTGTTATTAACCTAATAGATCAAGTATCGCGGTGGGAGTGGAATTGCTGGGAGCTCAACAATTTGTCTCTCATTCCTCGATACTCATCGAAGACTCTTCTTCGACAGAAGTATCGACCCACAATTAGTACAAGTTAGCTTAACACCGGTGAGGTGCACTTCTCGCCCATCGGAGTCCACCTTGTACGAGAGAGAGTATGGAGAAGGCAGGCGCGAGGCACAGAAAAGGTCCTGGAGCGCCGCCTGGAACAGCGGTTATTCCGAATCAACCGAGAAAGTTGATCGGTACACCGGCCCAACCCAGTCGGCTCCCCGCAGTTCTATCTTCGACACCAGGATAAGTTCAATTCATGATTGCCGGGAAACTACTACTTACTCGGTCCTCTAATAGCATCTGCCGGTTATTCGTGCCTGTCCATTTGGTAATGCAAGCTGACCTGTCCCACTTTCCTGTCCCGCCCAGTAGCGGTCCCACCTTTAACAACCGAGCCCGGATGGCAGGATATCAGGTCAGGCCGTTATCAGGTCAGGAAAGCCGCTCGCTTTCATTGAAATCCCGATAACCCGACCCTGCCTGGTCATACTTTATGGGCGACAATGCTGCTGGTCATTATATCTGTCATTACGCTTTAGCATCGGGTCTCATAATCGATCCATAATATTCCAGACTTTCCTCTCCTCTTACTCCGTTATGGAGCTCCCTTTTCTCCCTCTCCCGTTGGTAGCCTATTAACTCTCTAGTTACCGAAAGCATACGAGCAGGCCGCCCCTTCATAGATAGTGAGAAGGTGGTAAGACCTAATGAGATAATAATGTATATAACCTAACCCTTGAGTAACGTAGATATCTAAAGGTCCTGACTAAAGTAAAGGAAGGAAAGTAAGGTCCTGCTCCCGATCCTGACTCAGGTCCTGCCAACCTCAGGTAAGGTGATTAGAGAGAGGTCCTTTCTCAGGGCCTCAGGTAAGGCCTCAGGTAAGGCCCTGAGAGAGAGGTAAGGTCCTGGCGAATACAGGAAGCTGGATAGCGTTTCACCCGGCGTGCTCCCAACCACTCTCCCACTATCCCTGACCCGGTTCGAACCGACTGACTGTGGAAGGAAGAAAGGGGGATCGAGTTCTCGCAGCTCTCAAGAAGTACTTGGCAGGAGATGCGCTAGAAAGAAGGGTTATCCCAACCCAGCCAGTAAGACCGGCCCATTCATTTCTAGAGATAGGGTGATTGGTCCTGCCTCTCGATGACCGGGAATGGGGCATAGAAGCGGGAATGGGGCATAGGGGATGGGGGTGGGGAATGGGGCATAGATGCGGGAATGGGGATAGAGGTCGGATCCAGGAGCAAGGGGGGGGGGGTTCGGGGCCACTACTTTCTTTTTAGCCGCCACTACTCCCCCTATTATTCTAAGGGGCTCTGGGGCTCGGACAATCGATTGGAAAGAATATCGATCGTAGAGATCTCTATTGGATGGAAAGAAGATGAGCAAGCTAACTCTTTCCCTAACGGACCTTAATGGGAGGGATGCGAGAACGGGAAGAGCGGTGCTTTTTGCGAGAACGGTAAGAGAAATGTTGCTGGAAAGACTCCTTGGTGTATCTACTTCTGCTCGATCCTTGGATGGGAGGGACGGACCGACCGGACCCTGCCTGAGGAAAGCGGCAATGGGCCCCGACCGTTGCTTTGGCCCCACTGAGCCTCACCTCACATGGACCACGATCCCTCCCTCGAACCAGCTATTTCTTCCTGCCTGAGCAGCACCTGCCCCTACTAGATATAAGGAAGGAAGGGCAGCCGAGAAAGAGGCCTGAGCAGGTCATCGCTCCCCCTACTATATCTAATATAAGGCAGCTATTCGGACACAGAACAGAATCGAGCCCTCATACCATATATATTCAGGGAGGCAGGCCTTTTCTTGGTTGGCTAGGGAATCGTTAAGGCAGCGTGGTCGTTAAGGTAGGATGTTTCTCTTCACCTATCTGAACTTCAGAGGGAGGAAGAGGTTGCTTCTTTCCGACCCTCCTTGCGCTTACCTTTATCCGCCGTATTTGTTTACATGAAGAAGTCAAGGGCGAAAGGGCCAACGTGAGCCTCCTTTCGATCGACCACCGCCCTTAAAACCAAAAGGTAAGTGCCTGGGGTGTCCGGGCGGGTAGGGATCTCAATACCACCATCCATCATGATCGACGTTTCGGGTCAAGGTCTAGATGTTTACCCCGTTGTTGGTTAGTCAGTCGATGTACGATCTTCCTTCTCTCCCTTCCCTCTTTAGCAGCCGATCCAATACCAGTAGATCCAATAGCATCAGTAGTTTCATCGGAGAGCCCATATAATTTGAGGGGGCCCTACAATTCGGCTGGGGGTTCTCCAGTTGGTTCTCCAGTTGCTTATGATCGTGATAGAGATTCAGAAAGGTTCTAAATACGTCTTTGTATTATTATATGATGCACCTATAGCATATGATGCACCTAGCTCTGCTGCTATCCTTGCTTAGTCCTACCCCTGCAAGAACTACGGGATCAACTGGAAAAAGGTAAGCTACTGCCTCTACTGGTGCTCCTGCGATTCCTGTCTTTGCTATAGGTGCTGCTTCAACAGAATCAACTGCTTCGAAACCCGAATGCTTCATCGAACAGAACGCCCTACTATTCATAGGGCCCAACTCCACCCCCAGCAGACCCCCTTACCGAGAATCAAACCGACCTTGCCCAGCCCCTACTATCTATAGGCAAACCCCCTTTCTTCTTGACCGAAGGACGGATGCCGCAGGACCGATCCTGCAGGACCGATGCCCGCCGTCCCGGCCTAACAACCGCAACCGGAACTGCTACGGAACTGCTAGTAAGCCGGAACTGCTACGGAACTGCTAGTAAGCCGGAACTGCCTTAGGCAGGGAGACCCTCTCTTTTCCTTCTCTACCTACCTTACGACGAAAGACAGAGAAGGGTTGAAAACAACGAGAATTGACTCCCTTCCCCAGGCTCGCTTCGGTCCGACCTTCCCTCGAACTCCCAGCATACCGAGCAACCACAAACCGACAAACGACCGGACTCATCGTAGGGAGGTAAACAAAACGGCCTTTTTTTTCACCGACCGGAAGGACGGATGCGAAGCAACCGCCTAACAAACCCAAGCAGCAAAACAACCCCCTTTCTTTTTACCCGCCGGGCGGATGGAACCCATACAGGGAATGCCAGAAGGACGGACTAACCAACGGACAATTACCGGATGACGGAGCCCGGCCCCGACCTAACCAACGGACAGACAAGAATCCCTTCTATACGGATGGCCGGAGCCCGGATCCCGGATGCCCACCCAAGCGAGGAACAGACTAGAGAGACGACCGACCGAAGGGAGGAACGAAACCTAACGGGATAAGACTGCATGCAGGGTGGGAATCTGTAGTTCGCCCCCCAAGCAGGGTGGGTGGGAGGATATAGATCGGCCCCTGGCTTACCCTATATCCGGGTGGGAGGGCCCCTACTATTCGCCAGGGCCATTGTGGGGAGGGGCCCCGCCCAATTCTATGGGCCTAAGCCCTACGCCCACTGCCATGTTTCAGCCTGCTAGCCCTACTATTCTATGGGGGAATCTTAGTTCGTTGGAACTTAGGAGGGCCCCTACTATTCTAAGGTAGGAAGCAGGGTAGGAGGAAGATAAAGGCGGGCCCATCACCCTCAACCGAGAAATGTGATGCTCGTGGTTTTCATCAAATGGAGGAGAGGGACTGATGGATGGTTGAACGGTAGCTGGCTGGATCCGAAAACAGTGTTCCGATTTGTTTGTTGAATGATGCTTCCTTCAATTCCGATACTCCGTACCCCCCATTGATTGATGTTGTAACCAGCGTTTCTCCCTATTCTGCTTTTGCTCAATATCCATCCATCCGGTCAATCTATATCCGGGTGGGAGGGAATCATAGGGCCCAGCCCTCCCACCCAATTATTGTTGGTCAAAGGGCCCCTATATATTCTATGGGCGATCCTGTTTGTTAGCGGCAAGTCGAGTCATCATAGTTGGGGTTTCAAGGCCTCCCTCCATTGGTAACGGCTGAACGGAACGACTGTGCCGGAGAGGACACATCCTACCTACCAAAAGCGAGAAAGCACGGGAGAGGGTCTTAATCCGGGTTCTGGTTCGATGCTTCCAAATGTCTCTCTTGATTCCAGGTGAGCCGATGACCCTTAACCCCCCACCCACCCCCTTGAGAATAGTAGGGGCCAGCCGAATAGTAGGGGTTGGGTGGGAGTTAGTAGTTCCGCCTCTCCTCGACTCTGATTCTAATGAGTATCCATCCCTCCCGCCCCTTCTTTAATAGAATTGGGACTTTACTGTAGTTTGCCTCTTTTCCTAGGGCCTTTGCTTTTTTGAATTAATTGGAACATAGAATTGTAGGGGGCTAGTAGGGCATTCCAGCAAGGTCCTTTGGGTGAACCTTTGCTTGAAGTTTTCATTCCCTACTATTCGGCAAGGGGAACCCTCATCCTCACTTCGTTCATATGAGTGCTTCGTTCATATGAGTGCAATTATGAGCAAATGTTATTCTAGCTAGAGAAAATATTATATGACTAGTGAGCTCCCTCAACTATCTAGAATTTTGGGTGGGCATGTTACGTATAGAATCGTCGACTGCCCTATAGCTGCTGATCCACCAATTTATGATCCAATGCCAAGAACAGGAAACGCATTACCCAGAAGCATCCCCGCACCATTCTATTTAGGGCAGGTCGAGATGGAGATCCATAGCAAAAGGCAAAGGCTACGGCATCCCTTTCAGTTCTAGTTCTAGATAGAGATCGAGATCCATAACCCCTAGTTACAGTTCCATTTGATCCAGTAGTTTACCTTGACCCATCACAGCCTCGCCTAGTGCCCTTTTCTGTCCAACGATAGACAATTTAGGCGGCTTAGTGGACTAACCCACCCCACCCGGACCAACCCACCCCGCCTTTCATCGCGGGCCAACCCACCAAACCAAAGAGGAAGCAATTAGTGCAACCGGGAGGGCATAGTGGAGCCCGAAGGAGATTGATTCTGTTACTGCCTTATAGAGCTCATCTTAGCGGGCGCCATCTAAGTGGACTAAAAGGAAAGGCGGCAACTACGATTATAAGCTTATCAACGGAGATTCGGAGGACGATAAGGAGGCGGAAACCAACAACGATGACACACCATTGGAAATCAAGTGGGACGGGGTCTCGGTTGATTTCCTTTCCTCTAGCTACTTAGATGTTTCAGTTCGCTAAGTCGCTTCGCCCCCACCCCCCACTATAGAGGTAGGGAGTGGGACACGGTTTCCCGATCGGAGATCCATGGATCACGGACGGTATCTCCCCATGGCCTTTCGCCTTTGGAAGCGTCCTTCCCTCCCAATGCCCGGGCATCCATCCGATGCATTCCGATACAGTAGGCATTGAACCGACTGAACCTACAATTCATCTACCTCCACTAGAATCTCTCCTCCCACCCCCTGCCGCACTCGATTCTATACGTAACATGCCCTTTTTAGCCCTACTATTTGCCCTACTATTCTATTATTCCACCCACCCCTACGATTTTTTATCGCCTGCCATGCGAGCAGCCTGCTAGAGTGACGCATGTGACGTATAGACTCTGGAATCGACTAGAAATGCAGGGTGGGAAGCAATAGTTTCATTAATCAACCTGGGGCCTACTATTATTCATTTTGATCGCTACATATGACTGGTTCAGCGACCAAACGATATTTCCCTAATAAACCATCTCTCCATTTCTCAAAAGTCTGGGTCATATGACTGGCAAACCGACCCGGGTGGGTGGGAACTATAGGGCTTTAGCTTTGCATCTCTCCATTGAGAATTTTGATCGCGAATATGACTGGTTCAGCGACCCATATCAATTCCCCGAGCGGAACCCTACAATAATCTGAAGGGGGGGGTTGATCAAAAGTCTGGCTCCGTAGACTGGTGAAGCGACCCCCCATAGAATAGTAGGGATGCAGCCTATAGAATTTGAGGGGCCCGTTTCATTTTAGTACCCGGGGATCGATCCAACCAAAGTTTCTATCGGTTCAATCAGCCAGCTCCTGATCCGGCAACCGGCCTATTGTTTCTTGCCGGCGGGTGGGAGGGAACTATAGCATGTTACGTATAGAATCTGCCCCTCCCTACCTTCCCTTCGCGTTTCTTGAAACATAGGCCAATAGAAAGGCCCTACTATTCTAGACGAAAAAGATGTCGAATCAATTGCTCAAAATTGGACATGAAACTATCGGACAGAAATGGAGAAACAATGCTTTCGAACTTTAGTTGCATGTGACGTATAGACTCTGGAATCTATGACTAGACCCTATAGCGGAAACTCCCACTGCCATTAATCAACCTGCCAGCCCTTTAGATAGTAGGGGGGAAGCAAGAGTTCCGGGAAACTAGAGTTCCGGCGAGAAGGGTGGGACTATAGTTGCCGGTACTTAGATTCTATACGTAACATGCCCCCTTGAAAATAGTAGGGCAATGTAACAATAGAATAGAGGGCCACCCACCCAACAACGTTTCTACCGACTACTAGAATTCCCAACCCTCCCGCCTCCCACAAATGGCATCTACCCTCACGCTACCATAGAATTGTAGGGGCACAACATTATAGGCATGTTACGTATAGAATCAGCCCCCCACCCAACCCCACACACGAGCCCCCGCCACTAGAGTCCCTCCCACCCAACTCTATTCGGGTGGGTGGGAGGAGGAGACGCCAGGGCCGGGTTCCGGTTTGAGCCCTACTATTCTAATGGGGTGGAGGTAGATGCCTAAGTTGTTGTGGGTGGTCCCCTACGGCTATCCGGGTGGGTGGGAACTATAGGGTTCCCCGTTCGAGATCGATGATCAAGTCTAGGATAAAGGAAGAATTCGATCGATCTCCCCCCACCCTCCCATAGAATAGTAGGGGCAACATCCCGCATGTGTAGTATAGAATCTGCTGGCGAATAGTAGGGGTAGAATAGCCCGCCCAATAACAACAGCCGGGGGGGTGGGCGACTATGCCCCCGGGTGGGTGGGGGAGATAGAAGTTGCGTATAGAATCGAGAAAGGTAAACTATCGAGTATCCGAAAGAACTAAAGTTCGACTCAATTGTTTATTGCCCGATGAACCATCCCAACGTCGAATCCTCCTGGTAAGTTGGGAGGGACTATAGTTGGGTGGGCCCTACTATTATCAAGGGCGAAGCCGTAGGGCTTTAGAATGGTAGGGGCCCTATGAATGCACACCCGTCGGTTCTCTGCATGCATGCATCGGGTGAGTGTTTGTTTCCTTTGGATCTGTTTTAGGATCTTCAATCACTAGCACTGAAACTAGTGGTGCTGAACTTCCTGCTTCTGGAATTGGAACTGCGATATAGGCTCCTGCGGCAGCCTGGTTTCACACCAAGAATTGATTTGTCCATAGAACACACCAAGAGACACTGGTATACCAGTACTAGTAGTAGTAGTAGACCAATCAACCAGTGAATTAATACCTACCAGCTAACCTTTAATGCGCCGTATATAGCCCCATTATAAGTGAATACAGTTTCGACGTGGGTATACCAGTCCTAATAATCCGTTTCATATCCAATTCCAGTAGCTTCGGTATAACCACTACCCCACCTCTGCGACTGTTTGCTTTGGATCTGTATATGAATAACAAATGTCTCCACCGCCGTTGGGGATTCTTACTGTGATATTGTTGGCTCTGTGTCCTTTATCCTAGTTACCTTCGCCCCTGCTAGTAGTGCCTTCTACCTTTCTCGCTATCGATCTGTGTCTGGGCCTTGGTATCGATCCGCGGGATAGCCATATGGAGAAAGAATAGGCTCTCTAACTGCCTCTGCTCCTGCCAACTCCATTGATTCACCTACATAGGTAGAGGTGGCTTCGGTAGTAGCCTGGGTTGAACTAGAACCAGTTGATGAACCTGTGCCAGGTGACCCCGAAGCAAAGCCAGTAGATGGGAGAATAGATAAAGGAAATTGTTGAAGCAAGAAAAGAGATAGTCTTTTTAGCAGAGCTAAAAAGGTAAACTGCTAGTAGGCGTAAGCCAACGGCCGGGAATAGACGGATCTGTCACCGTAAACAGTAATAACATCTTGAATGGATGTTTCAGTTCCATAGTTATGGTGAGCTTCTCCCGAAGAAGTATAGGTTAGGTGCGTTGGAGTAGACTGACTATTTCCATCTCTAGCACAGGTATCTGTACCATCTATAGCCCCAGTATCTCAACGGAGGGATTTATGCATGGAGAGATTTCAGTAGACTTCCCATGCCAAAGATGTATAGCCATATATCTATAGCTGACGAATCAGATAGATCTTGGCGAGGAAAGCGCTTCAACCTAGGACTTATCCACATCTGCATCGAGAGGAACTGCTGCTTTCGGGTGGGTGGGAGTGATAGATATCGAAATGGAAGGTATAAGTGGAGGAGATTCGATCTACACTGACGCGATTGGATATTCTTCAACTGAATCAATGGTTGGATTTGGAGTCAGGGATGTACCCTGTTGACTTTAGTTGTCGGAACAGCTCCATAGAATAGTAGGGGCCCCCCCACCCTGCATAGGAACTATCGAGCCCCACCCAACCCGGCCATAGAATAGTAGGGGCCACCCACCAACTATATCTTCCAGTCGACGATTCTAGCCCCGGGCCCTTCAAATAGTAGGGGGAGCCCCTACTATTCTATTATTCTAGCGGGCTGCTCGCCCTACAATTCTGACGGGGCTGATTAATGGGGGCCCCTACAATTCTATGGCCCTACTATTAGAAAGGGGTTGCCCAACGCCCTACTATTCTAAAGGGCCATTCCGAAGGAATCGGCCGCTATACCAGACCTCTCGTTGCTTATCATCCCTGCCCCACTGCTGCCAGTTGGTTGTTTGATGCCGGGATGCCCAGACGTCGTTTTCTGTCCAGGGAGAGGGCCGGAACCCCGTGCATTACTGGACTTGTTCCCACTGCATCACTCCGTTCCTCGGGTTCATAGGAGAAATGGAGTTCGGGGAGGCAGGGAGAGGTGTTTCGACCGAGGAAATGATCTGGGTCTCCAGCCCAATGAGGGATAAAAGGTTTAAGATCCAGGTACAGAATCTATTCATTACGGTTAGCTCCCCAATTATAGGCTTTTTCCAGTAGAAGGAATACCCGACGAGGGAGAGGTACAGAATCAATTCATGATACTGGCTTCCCCTTGGGAGTGCTTGACTCTTGCCACTATCCCTCATCAGCCTTAACCACCCACCCAACCCCGCAACTTTCCACCCACCTGAAAACGAACTGTTCCTCCCACCCAACTATAATACCCTCCCCCCCGGGTGGGGGGGAACTATAGGGTGGGGGGCTAAAGTTGGGAGATAACGTCAAAAAATTCCTTGACTTGCCAATCCCCTACTATCTATGGGGGTCGGGTTTACTCGCTTCTCCGTCTCGCAGGTGGGGAGCGCCTTCACAGCTAGTGAGCCAACCCCTATTTCTTAATAACCGCTCATCGATCGGATTCTTTTGCTCATCGACTTCTTCATTCGTATACGTATCAACAACTGGCCCAATGATGTTAGATAGGCTCTCATGCCCTACTATCTATGGGGTATCGGTTTGCCGGCATCAGCTCAGCTGAAGCTGTAACTGCTAGGAGTATCTCCTCCCAATTCCTTATCCTCATACTTGGATCACTGCACAACTGGATCGACTGCAGGGCCCTACTATTCTAATGGGGGGTGAGGGGCTCTCGAAACAGAACCGCTACTGATGCTTATGAAATCGGTGCTACTTTCGGTGCTGGAGGATATGGAACTGGACCAACCAGTTATGGATCCTACCCGTAGTAACGGCCTATGCCTGCTCCGTTGCTTGTGTCCTCATGCGGGGAGTGGATAAATCTTGCCGGAAGCGCTCGCTCGACTTGATGATGCAATAAAGTGCTTCTTCATTTCCACCCCTGGGGAACCCTATGATTCCCTCCCGCTCGGCAAGATAGATAACCCTACAGAACGGCAAGATATATAACCCTCTTTATTAATCAGCCCCATAGCCTCCTCCCACCCAACTTTTCTACTGGAACTAGCCCCGTAGGGCCCCCCACCCCAGCGGGCCCAAGATTCTATACGTAACAGTGGAAGCTCGAAGAGCTACCTAGAATTTCTATCCTCCCACCCCGTAGGGGCCCTTAGAATAGTAGGGCAACTCCCTCCCTCCCAATAATCGGCTATCCTCCCACCCCCCCCCCCACCCCCCATTATAGTTCTAGTAGGGCTATTCCCAACCCAACTATATCTTCCCAGGGTGCTTGGGGGGGGAATTCTAGTTCGGTAGTTGCCTCGCCGACTAGACTATAGTTCTTATCTAGTGGGGCATCTGGATGCCGGCATCGATGGATGGATGTTCTCGGGCGGCTCGATACCCTCGCCCCAGTCAAGCTCTGCTCTCTGGATCGAGATAGTCAGAGTTCGGGGTGGGGGAACTAAACTAAACCATAGCCCGCCCCTTCTTTCAACTAGAGTAGCGGGGTGGGGGCCCCAACCTTCTATAGTTAACAACTAAGCCACCCCATAGTATAGAAAGGGGGTAGGGCTAGCTCCTCCCAGCCTATCTATAGCTATTATAGAGGGGTGGGGGGGGTCGAGTCCTTTCTTTCGGGCGAGCCCCCGGGAAGCGCACCCTCTGGAACTAGAGTGGCTCCATCCGGGAAAGATCTTTTTCTACCATACCATGAATCTATGGGTAAGGCGGATAGGGAACCGTGGGTAAATGGCCAGCCCCAGACCCGGCGGAATATCCACTAGCTTTTTAGTTGGAAACTAGAGCCGAAAACTGGTCCATTCCAGAGTTTTTTGCAGGCAGCATCATGCTCCATCGCTGGACACATCTCTATTTCGCAGCCCTATAGATAGTAGGGCCGCAGCGCGAGGAAGCTGACCGAACGCCCTTCCTTGGTCATTCAATCCCCAGTAGCGAAGGAACTACTCTCTCTATGAGCGAGTCAAAAGTCTCGAATTCCAGATCTCCAAAGAAAGCGGGGAGCATAAGAACCGGGGAACGTATTTATGGTGAGTCCGCTCTATCTATAATCGGAACCGGAGTCCTTGTCTTCGCACAGTTATGTCAACGAATGATCGGGCGCCCGGAAGGCCGGATGGACATGGAAGGCCCGGTTTATTCTGTGCCGTCTCTCGATGCAGCATTTTGATCTAAATGCCGGGGATCCGATCCGAAGAGACGGAGGAACGATGGAATGAATATATTAAAGGTTGAAAGCGAGAGACTGTAATCACATTCCTTTAGGCATACCGCCATCTGAGATTTATGCCGAACTATAGCTATAGAAGATGGTCAACTAGAGTTCGTTCTATAGTTGGGGGCATGTTACGTATAGAAGGGTAGGGGGGGCTTGAACTATCAATTTATCTACGGGGTGGTTCTATACGTAACATGCCCAGCGAACTGGGAACCTTATGAAAGCGTATTCTAGCCCCCTACTATTTGCCCTTTTTCATATTATTCTAGCAAGCGGCATCCATAGAATTGTAGGGCACGAATTGAGTTGAGCGGATTAATTGACTAATTAATGAACTGATTCGGAACTATATATTCACCTATCGAGCCCCACCCAACCCTTATTCGTTTATTCTAGCCCCCTACTATTCTAAAGGGCCCCCGCCCGGGGCTCCCTACTATTTGATAGGAATTGACTGATTAATTACAGGCTAATTAATGGCAGAACTATAGTAGGGAGTAAAGTTCCGGACTTATCCAACTAATCTACTGAAGCGGGGGGGGGCCACCCTGCTGGGGGGGAGGGACTCGATAGCTGTAGGGGGTTCTAGCCATTTATCTTCCAGGGGTCGGCTAGAACCCCAGCGCCCTACTATTCTAAGGGGAGTGCGTTCCGGCTTTTTTGCAGCACCCCGTCAACCAGTTCCAGTTAATGATCCATGACCAGTAGTTCCAGTTCCAAGTGACCCCGGCATCAGGCCCGACTAACAACGATGTTATTAGATACCCATCGAAGCCAGAAGCGAAGGCATCGGTAGAACCTGTGGATCAAGTGGACCCAGGATCTTAGTCAAATCTACCGAATGCCTCGTATAGAAAGGCATTGGGTAGATAGCAGAGGCACAGGCGAAGATAGAGCCCTTAAAAGCGGCATAGGCTACAGAGTACGAGTCACCAGTGGTAGAGACGGTTGCATTTGATCGAGTGAAAGCATCAGTAGCAGATTCGGTTTAAGCGGTTGAACCACCACTAGCAACAGAGATGGAAGCTTTGGGATTTGGAGCACCACGCCCATCGGCATCATAGCTACCAGCGGACCTGCACTATAATCAGTAGTTGGTAAAGATACGCGCATAGCTTTCATTTCCAGTTCAAGTTTGGGATCGAGAGTCTGTAGTTCCATTCCAAGGTGGATATAAAGGTGCATATCCATACTCATAGCCAGTAGATCCCGTTCCACCCACGGCAGAAATAGAGGCCGTCCATGCAACTTTTCCCTTAAGCGATAAACGAGATGAGAGGGAAAGTTGAAGCCTACCCAATCTACTATATCCTCCGGAACTATAGTCCCACCCAACCCGGAACTAGAATTCCCTACCCACCCATGGGCCCACCCCCGATCGGTCCTTCCTTAAATCGTCCTACCCTTCCAGAGAATCTCAACCAGCTACCCTGGCCCCCTGCCATTAATCAGCCTGCTAGCCCTTTAGAATGGTAGGGGGGGTTTGAACTATAGGCGTTAAAGGTAGGTAGGCTTGGGCATTCATGTGACGTATAGACTCTCGAGCTCCAATGCCAATTCAACTATACCTTTCTCGCCGGGCCCCTCGACATTCTATGGTAGTTCCGGGTGGGGGGGCCCCTACTATTCTATGGTAGGATAGCTCGAGCTGGATTCAGACATCAAGGTCGGGCCCCTACTATCTTAATGGGCAAGGGTGTATACCAACCATGCTTAATACCTAATTTGACACTGATCCAATCGAGGTTATCCCTTGCTCTCTCTTCGTTAAAGCAAGTAGGTGGACTATTTGAATGAAGGCGAAATTTCCACCCAATCCTAATGCAGTAGCTCACCGGAGGTAGGCCCTCACCAATAGCAAGGGTAGCCTGGGTTGTAACAGCAGTTGTAGTTTCCTAAGCACCACCAGCGTGGTAAATGGCAGAGGCCACAGGAGGACAGGCATTTTGACCAATTGATATAGTTTCTCTTGATCCATCAGTCGTCCCGTAGGGCCAGCAACGGAGTCAGAGACAAAGGCAGCTACAAGGCCCCTTTTTTTGCGGAGACATAGGGGTAGAACCGGGTCTACCAATGCCGGGATCAATTCCAGTGGTTGTTGTTGACTTACCAGTCGCAGTTCGATAGCTCGCCGCATCCCTTCCAGTCCTAGCTTCCCTTCGTTCAGTTCCAATGCTAGTTTGAGATTCTCCAGTTGCACCAGTTGTTAACCCACCAAAGGCATCAGAGACGGTAGATACTTTACCATTAGAGGCAGATCCCGTGCCAGTTGACCGATTAGAACCTTAGCATCTAATACGGAAAATCCTTCAAAAGTGTGACTCTGCTTGGCCATCTATCCTAAGAACAAAACTGCAGCACGGGTCGGACACCCTACCAGCGCAACGTCTCCCGTATCCCGTATCATTGAAACCACGACGCCCCAAATACGGAAACTAACTAGCTCTTGTTCCTACGCGGTCTAACCTGAACCCATATATATAGATATTCAAGATCGAAATGCTGCTTTATAATATGGAATTTCTATTGTAGACCCCACTGGATTCGGCCCTCTATCGTTTGCATCCAAGTGTTCTAAAAGTGCTGGGTAAGGAACGGACCCCTAACCTAGCACATAATTACCCATGGCTACTACCCATGACCTTTGCTTTACCATATTTTAGCCAATCTCAAATCTTTCCATTTGTTCCCATAAGTGATGTTTGCTGCATGTTCCGAGATCCATAACCTACAGAGGCAGAGCCACTTTATCCAGACGGAGATCTAGATGCAGATTCTCTAGCAGAGTAATAAGTAGCAGTTCCGGGCAGATCCATACGCGGATCCTATAGTTGCAAATCCATACGCATATCCATTAGTCGCAGTAGCCCTCAAATAGTTTATGGGACCCAGTTGATCGAGTGAAAGCAGCATCTCGTCCAGATACGTACCCATACGCGGTAGACCCATTTTGAGAGCCATAGTTCGTAGCGCGGTGCCCAGCTCCCCTTTGTCCAGTTACAGATCGATAGCGAGAAAGGACTAATGACCTTGAACCAGCATCTTTTCCAGTTTCAGTTTCACTCGTTGACTGAGATCCACCAGTTGAATAGTCTCCAGTAGCGGATTTCGTTCCCATTCCTTTATCTTATCGCATTCGTTTTAGATCTATATCGAGATAGATCTCCAGATTCATCCATTGCCCCGCAACGAAGGAAGCAGATGGGGCAGATCGAGATTGCGTTGACCCGGTTTCCGCAATATAGGGCCCTCTTGATTCATAACCAGGAGCACATCTAATAGAAATCTCAATAGAGTAGATTGAGTGGCTGGCTTCATCATTAGTGCACCAAGGAGCAGGTGGGTAAGCATACTTCATTCCGCACTACGAGAAGGAAAGTAGGTGGGTTGGTTGGCTTGAACAATGGAAGGGAAAGGATGGTGGGTTGTTGGGGCTCTCTCGATTTGTCAAGGTAAGGAGAGTTGGGCTCCCGATCATGAACAAAGGGAGGGAGGTTGGGGTGGGCTTGCCTCTCCAATTCCAATTCCTAAAGTAGTTCCATATCGAGCCTATATACTACTGATGGATCTACTGCTGCCTCTATAATCGAAGCTCTAGGTGCTCTATTAGCTCTTTGTGCTGCTTTCTCTGCTCCTGGTGGATATAGATGCTTCTAGTTCTGTTGCTGGACCTGGAACTGCATAATCGACTGGATCACCGGCTACATCGACTTATGCTTAACCAACTGCTGAATCAACAGCATCACTGGCTTACTCAACTGACTCACCTGCTTAGTCAACTGTTGGATTAACCGCTGCTTCTGGTCCCGGATCGATTAGGTAAACTGCCCTTGCCTCTGCATCTGTCTCTGCTGCAGCTAAGGAGCTAGAACTACGTACTAGAACTTCTGGACCTGAAACTACCGCCCTATAGTTGAGAGTAGGGGCTATGGATCTTTGGCTCGCTCACGAAGGTCAGCAGAAACTGGGACTGAGTCCCGACCTTCAGGATCTGCGAAACCTGCCGCCCTTGTTTATGACGTCGTAACAGGCTCTGCTGCTTGCTTTGTTGCTTTCTTTGCTACGTACGGAAGGGGGTGGGAGCAGTTCCGCTTTTTCCCTTTATACCTTTGCTTTCTTCTCTCCTGCTCCGAGAAGTTTGGGATTGGTGGTGCTGCTTCTGGCTCTGTCACAAAGTTGCTCCTGCCCTTTTATTTACTGTTGCTTCTCCTCCTTGCTTTGACTCAGATGCTTGCTTGAGAACGAGAAGCTGTCTTCCCTGCCTTCGCTCCTGCTGCCTCTACCTTCGCTGTTGGTGTTGGACCGACTCCTGCTGGGTATCGAACTGCGAGAAGGTACTTCTAGGGCAGGAACCGAGCGAAGCTAAGCAACTGGGCTGGACCACCTGGAACAGCTCGTGCGGCTAATGGGACTTGTATGTATTCCAGCGGTGGTACGTGCTACTCTATTGGTTGTTCGAACTGCTACCCGAGAATGGCTCTGCTTATGCCCCGTCGATAAGTTTTCTAGCGCTAGGTGGGGGTAGTACCATCATATGATGCTGGTGGCTCAGATGCTTTCACTCGGTCAACTGAAACTACGGGCGCTGCTACTGGTGGTAGGTGACGCTAGTGAGGGTGCTGGGTCAACTGCTGCTTCTTCTCGGTCAGCTGGCTATGGATCTGTATCTGGATTTGGCTCTGCTCTTCTGTCCACCTCCGCGATTCCTGGTAAGATTCGATCACTAGGTGCTTCAGCCGGAACTCAACTTCTAGGAACACTTGCTTATGCCGGTCATGGGTCACTGGCATAATTAATTAACAGGATTTGGAACTAGATCCGCCGAATAAAGAGAATTAGAATGGGATTGAGGAAAGGAGTGTACCGAGGGACCTTATTTCTTTGCTCCTGGCCTACCCACCAGCAGGCTTGGGGTTTGTTGGCGAGAAAGCTTTGAAGTTAGCTGCCCACCCTTACTCCGAGAAAGCCGCCCTATATATTATCTGGCGCCGCATTTATTAGCTGCTGATAGGTTCCGCGTTCGCTCGATTCAGATCATAACTTTTTAGGACCGGCCTCGAGGTTATATCATAACCTCTAGACATAGATTTCGCAATCACTGTAAATCGCCGCCTTTCGTACGGACCACTATAGATATAGAGGGGCCTGAACTCAGACAGTCAGTAGTTATACATAGCTTTTGCAATCGGTGAAGCTGCTTGCTTTTCTACCTACAAAAGGTAAGGAATCGAGTAAGGCGAGATCACAAGCTTCAATTAGGCCAATCAGATCACGGAATGGGTAAATGAACTTATCTGCTCCATATGTACTAAGGGAAGGAGCACGAATGAGCATACCTAACCTGCCGGCCATAACCCCGCTAACAGAAAGAATGACTCGCACCTCATAATCACATGTATAGGGATGCTGCCCCCCGTCTCTCCTACTTCACGTAGTACCGCGCATTCGATCTGCCAGGGCGGGAAATCGTCTCAATCAATATCCTTAAGCAACGGGGCGAAAGCTTTCAGATTTAGCAGCAGGTTAATCTTTATCCGCCGCTAATTGAATCCGCCGCCGTTCCAATCTTAGTCTCAAGTCCAGTTGATCGAGATCATCGAGACCCATTAGCAAAGGCATGGGGAGAGACAAAGATGGGTGGCGTGATGCTGGACATGGCTCTCGTACTGAAACCTATGGCTCTGGTAATGGCTCTCGAAATAGGTATATCATATATAGATCTAGCTTTTCGATCTATGCCTTTACTGCTACTCCCCCACCCCACCCCAGAGGCGAGCTAGATCTGGTACTTCTATCTCAAACAGAACAGGACGCCTATATAGCTTCCCGATCACCCTTATAAACCATCCAAATAAGAAAGTAGAGTTTTTTGCAAATAAAGAAAACGTTCGGACACTTCATCGACCAAGTGGGAACGTGGAACGCAGCTAAGGCCCGACCTACGTTACTACTAATGCCCTTTAGAATAGTAGGGCGTTTTTTAGTAGTAGCAAAACGAAGCTTGCAGCTAATCGAAGCCCATTCATGGCATTGGTTATAGGCTATAACAAGTGGTGATGGATCTATCCCACCCACCTGTAATCAACGAGTTCTGTGACCTCCATCCCATCTCGAACAACTTATTTAGCAGCGTGACTGTGCAGCACAAAGGAGGTCGCTGCCCTAGTTTCCAGCCTTCCCTGTAGCCTGCTGCCCCTTCTGGGTCATACGTTTGTTGGTATCATGGGCTTGGTCGTCTGTGTTTATGTGATGGGATCCAATGACTCATTCAAGAGGTCTCGTAGATCAGTCGTAAAGCAGCTTAGAAAGTGCAGATTACCCCCTTCCTTCTTTCACTTTATCAAGTACCTGTTATGAAGAGCCTGACTGATTTATTTAGAACTGCATGACTTATAAGGCTAGGCGTGCGTCAGGAACAGCGAGATAATGACCTGTTTATGCTCCGTTACGAATAGGTCCGGGGCCCTCCCGCGATCCTACCACTTCGACCACATGGATGGAATCAACGAACCAATTGACGAAGAAGCCATATGCGACAAGTGCCGTGTGAGCTATCTACTCTTTCCAAGCGAACTAACTCACATTACCAACTCACCACACTCACAAGGAAGGCATAGGTCGGTAACAGAAGCAAATGTAACACCAGCTTCAATAACGATATTTCGAACAGTTCCATAGATACTCGATCGATACATGGGCCCAAATAGTAGGTAGTTTATCCAGTGTACCTGATGCATCCTATTTCTTTAACCCGATGAACCGCCCGGTATTTCTAAAGTAGCAGTAGGCACTCGTTCATGCTTCTTCTTCGTTGGTGCTTACCTCTGCTGCTTCTTCGTTCCTTCGTTCGAACCCCCATAGAATTGTAGGGCGTCGTCTATCCCAGCGCCATCTGTCTGCCCATCCCTGATCAATACGGCGACTTCCCCTCCCAGTCGGATTTCAACCATGGTCCAAGTTCCTTCTTTTTTTGCCGGACGGAAAATCATGGGAACTCTAATTGCTAGCCGTTGGAGTCAGAGAATATGTGGACTAGTAGCTAAGCTCAGCTAGGCCAGAGCAGGTGCTTCCCCGTCGAACGGATATGGGTGGACAGGTGGTCCCGATCGATCGCAAAGTGATGGGTGGATTGCTGCTCTGGTTGGCACAAAGTGAGCAGTGGTGCTCATCGGTACATGGGGCACAATAGCTGCTTTTTATTCCCGAGAAGGTGGGTGGGAACGGCTAGGGACTAAGGCGAAAGGGAAAGGTGATAACCAAAAGGAAAGCTCCTCGTGGGCAGGCACATTAGCGATAGACTAGTCGTTACCGCAACTTTTCGACCTCCCACCCTGCTTCCCCGACGATCTCTAACAGGGCTTTGACTACTATGAAAATATCTATTGGTACCCCCTCCCCGTAGGGCACTCGCTTACAGTGATGGCATGAAAAACTGTGATCTAAGTGGATCCCCTTGACTTTGTCGTCTCTCCTTCCCTTATACGATCTGATTCAATATATGATACCATGGTGGTGTTCGCCCTATGCGCTATGTCCTATTCCTATGGCTATAAATCCCTCGCCGCCGCAACAACAACTATTCAGTTTTTGTTCGGAAGCCTAGTCTTCGAAGCAAGGCAACTCCCCTAACGAAAGCAGACCCTACGCTCACCCCTCTACCTGGTTTGCTACTACATTTGGATATGCAACAGGATCTGGAACTATAAATCGGGATACGTCACTTTACGACTGGTGGATAGGATGCTGCTTACTCCCCTGCAAGAAATTGTGCAGGCGCTATTGCTACAGGCACTCCATATAATGCGCATTCGGTCATAGATCTGGAAAAGGCACTGGCGCAGGATATGGATCTAGGTGAGATAGTGCTTCCTCTCCCGTTGCTTACGTGCGGTATGCACTAATATTGTTTATGCTTCCACTGTTCATCGAGAACTGGTCTCGGTGGTAAACGTCGGCGGTACAATACTACTGTGGGGTGGTCATAATGTAACGGTATCTTAATATGAAACAGCTGTTGAGTAAACGTCAATACATAGTATTACATATGATCTAGCTAGTCCAGTAATACCACTCTGCATGCAAACATGGTGGGGAAAGGCGCCTTTCTGGATCTCGCACACGGGGCAGGACCTGGACATTTGTTGGATGAGCCTGCGCGGAGCTCCTACCACATACATGGTTTAGTCTGCTTCCACCCCTGCTCCTGACACACCTTAGAATATGGATCCGGGACAAGGGCTCTCGGTCTGGAAGGGATATTGGACGGAGCTCTGGTTCTCTAAATGGCTAAGATGCCGGGGCATCCCTACGGGGTTAAGAAGAAAATGCAAGACCAAATCCTGACCTTAGTGGTTCAATGGGGTCGGATCTTTCCTGTATAAGAATGGGGTTCTACCGCCCGGTGAAGAATGGTGCCGGATATTCTAGACCTGAACTAACGCCGCTTATACTGGCCTTGCCCAGAAGAGAACTGGCCTTCGCAACTTTTCTAGAGTGAGAAGCGCCAGGACTGGCTTTCCTTGAAAAGAGAATGAATGACTGTTTAAATGACTGTAGAGTAGAAATGAATGTAGACAAGTCCCTCGCAATTAACACCGGGCAGTGAACCTAATTAGCTAGCTCTTTTTCATTTTATCTCCCACCGGGCCATAGAATGTCGAGGCCCAGGCGGTTCTTCTAGCAGGTTTCTTAATTTACCCATAGAATTGTAGGGGGAATAACAAGGGGGGATGGGTTTATGAATTGCCCATAGAATAGTAGGGGCGTCACCACCGCTTCATCAGAATTAATTAAGTGTGCATTCAAATTGGAGGAAGTGTTTCCCCGTAGGGGCGTGTGTGGGGTTGGGTGGGGGGCTAAAGTATCACCCTGCTGCCATAATGGCAGTGTTCATGGGGCCCCCCCCTACCCCCCTAAGCTATAGTTCTATGGTTCTAAGGGCCCTACTATTCTCAGGGGGTGGGGGAGAATTATAGCAGTCAATCCAAGAGAGGTCGCGAGTACTCTACTGATCGAGCTTTGCTACTGGAAGTCGTACCAGGAAACCAAAATAGTGCTATCATTCCAGATGGCCACTCTAGCCAATGACTCTATCCCTGCCCCAGTATAGGGGAAGAGCCCTACCCAACCCCACGCCCAATTATAGTAACTCTCGAAACCCCGGTGCAAGAATGAATGAATGCCAGGGGTGCCCCTACTATTCTAAGGGCAGTGCTTGCAAACAAGTGACCCTGCATGCAGAGTCGCCTCGGATCCGCTAGAACTAGCTGGCTATTAGCACGAGCCATCGATAGAGACACCGAGGGGAAGGGGAATGGAGCCCATCAGCACAGTTTAGATCGAATCCTGCCAATCCACACTAGGAGAATATGGCACACCCTACCATCGAGACACCGACCGGAGAGCAGACCCAAACACCGGGACTGCCGGAACCACCCAACGCCGATACCTGAAGTACTCACCCATAATTTTATCACGCTCCCTGCTTATACGAATGCTCTACTCACCCTTTGTCGATGCGACTGTGCATGACCCCACAGATTAAGAAACAAATAGTGCCATTCAGATGACAAAATGGACCCATATGGGAGATGATTTCCCGGAACATAAATGGGTGGAGAGAGGGACAGCTCAGGCTGGGATGATGCCATCCGTGTCGCACCTAAGGAATAGGTGATTCGCCGCTCGAATCGATCAGGGTGGAGTCGGTGTGAGAATGAATTGGGTGCGGTAGATAGGTCCTGATATGATGTGTTCCAACGATCTCTCTAATCCCATTCATGGGAGGGAAACGGAGAGCTGGACATGGGGATGCGCCGGCTCCTGCGGTGCTTCGTTCCGCCGGTAGCTATTGCTATTTCTCGATGGAATGTATGGAATAGGAATTTGCTGACTCCGATTCCGCAGCAGAACTGCCGCAGATGATTCCTTTTCCCGCTGTATGAAGTAGAAATAGATGCGTTCCGCCCACATGCCAAGCACCGGACCACACGTTTGACTTGAACATCCGCCCTCAGATAGGTAGATAGGGCTGAAGCACCCACCCCCAGCGAGATGCCCACATGTTTGACTTTCAAAGGCACTCACTCCCAACCCCATAGAATAGTAGGGCTTAATGAACAAGAACGAATGGAAACTAGAATTGCCCTACTATTCTAAGGCGCGCATCTCCCACTTTCAAATAGCATATCGATTTACATAGATAGAGATGCATGCGTCAACTGAGAACATCAACTAACTGCAGAAAGAATCCATCAGAGCGGAAGCATCAGTCGGGTTCGAATCCCGCTGCAGGGGAATGGGGCTCGGGGAAGAATATCATTTTCAAGCTATTGGGCCCCTACCCCCACCCCAGCTACAGTTATAGTGAGGGGCACTTCAATATCCTCCCTATGAACACCCCGCTACTATAAGCTGTCTAGAGAATGAAGACCACCTTAATTAACAGTGCGCCAGAGTCTATACGTCACATGGGGAGTGCACCACCTCCCAGGAGTAGGGCCCAAGAGAAGAAGGATGTTTGAATGGGCCCCCTACTATTCTAGGGTCGGAAGCCGGGGGGCTGCCATAAGCTAGAATAGGGCCGCCCTTCTTGAACCCCCCCACCCAATAAAAGAAGTGCACCAAACCGCCAAGACTCGACAACTGCCTTAACCACCCCACCTACCCACCGGAAACATGATTGATTGAAAGAACCTGGCGTCTCCGTAGGGTGGGCGGGAATCATAGTTCCCCGGGGGCCCGGGGAAGTCCTATCATCCCACCTATCTATCGAGCCCCCCCCCACCCCATATAGAGTTGGAGTTAGAGTATAGATAGGGAGGGGCCCTCAACCTTCTGAAGTCGGTTGCCCGTCCCGTCGGCCCCTATCCCTATATATACCCGGGGGGAGCGACTGCCCTATACCTATATAGAATAGATAGCTACCGATCATTGGGAAGCCCTCGAGTGCCTACTCATCAAGCTAGAGACATTGATAGACGAGTGCCAACTATTGCTACCCTGGCCCCGAACCCCAACCAACGGCTATAATTGAAACGGGGTTCTAGGCCCTTCAATAGAATATATTATTCCCCGGGATAAGAATATGATATTTTTGCAAAAAAACCGCTTTTTTTTCCAACTATGCTAGAGTCATTTTTCATATTATTCGGCTGCTAGTATAGTTATATACATTGCCTCCCGCAGCTATAATGGTTCTCGGGGGCCCCCCCTCTTATTAATTAGCCTGCTAGAGGTTGGGCGGGTGGGAGGAGATAGCTTTATCCTTTCTCACCAAACCGCGACCAAATGACTTATCCAAATGACGACTTATAGAACTCGCTTTTCTTTTTCGAGCATACTCGCCAGCAGCAAAACATAACCAGTTCACACCTATTGTTGCCCTACTATTCGCGGCCCCACACTAATCTACAATTATTTCTTTTTTTGGGGGGGTGGGGGGGGGGTTAAGTTTGTGCTGTCTTTCGTAGACCTGTATAGCAGTCCGGCATTTGATCCAACAAAGAGTGTTTGCTGCGATTACTACTACTCTAGCGCTCCTAGCCCCTACTACCTTAGCTAACCTAGTGTCTCCTGTCTCGACTAACCCCCACTTTGACTACCATAGTCCTGCTCCCACTATCTTAGTCTACTATAGTCCTGCTCCCCGAATAACTTAATAATCGTTCGACGACTGCCGCGAGTCTCCTGTATAGTTCTATGGGTAGTGCTCTGAATCTGCGTTGTTATAGACTGTAGGTAGCGGCCTGTTGCTTTGTGAGATCGATCGACCCATAAAGTCGTAGGAGTTTATCAGTCTGAATCCGAAGCTGCATTATGTAGCTATGGATCGTTGACCTTGTTGCTTTAACTCTGCGATCATTAATAACTTATAGATCGCGATTGGCTGCTGTGCCTGTCGCACCCGATCAATTTTTGAGTGATTTCTTCCTACTCGGCGTTACTGCTGCTCTTCACGAGAAACGCTGAGATGTGCAATCCTATTGGAGCTCCGGTGATTGATTGGAATTTCCCTGTTCACTTCGTGGTGAGACGTCCCCCTCGTCCAGGCCTACCTCTCTGAGCAGCAGTTTGCTTTATACAAGGCTGTATGGGGGGAGGTGTGGGTGGAGCCACTTCCCATTTGCGTCCCGCCGACCAATGTGTGTGAACCCGTTTCACTGTTGGTCCCTTGACGCATCATCAATCCAGCTACGGTCCATTCCAGCCTTAATCCCTTCGTACCTTACTATTTATTCCCACCCCAATCTACTTATTATTGACCTAAAGACGGAACGATCTGATCAAACTTCTGGTCACCTAGTAGCAAAATAGAGTCATTTCACAACATGACCTATTTGAAGCTACAGCCTATTTATTTAGATCGATCAAACCATCATCATGCCATTGGATGGAAGCAGTTCGTTTTCGTAGTTTAAGCGTTACCCGCAGCATCTCTTCCAGGTAGAGATCGAGAGACAGATCCCAGCGCAGATCGAGATACACAGCCATAGCCCGTAGTTCCATTTCCATTGCTAGTAGCATCTCTTCCAGTTCAATAGTCCGTAGTATCCTTTCCTGTTATAAAGTCGCCTATTCCTGCTCCATATGAAGATCTAGACGCAGATCGAGATCCCACATAGGCAGAGTTTGCAAAAGCATCAAAGCCAGTTATTGATCCGGTTGAAGCATCCGTTGAAGCATCCGTTGTAGTGCCCATTGGAGAGCCATTACCTTGGTTGCTAGCATCCTTACCTGTCCCAGCTTCCCTTCGCTCGGTTCCCACATTAGTCCTTATTGATTGAGATAAAGACTCAGAAGTCCAAGTAGCAACCCCGCCCCGCTGCCTCTGTTCCTGGTGGGGCTGCGTCATTGCTCTCGATCCCAATCTCTAACCATCTAACCACTGGATATGGGTCCTTCTAGTTATGCTAGCCTACCTTTCATACTAATTCTCGGCAGGAGCAACAGAGCTCTCATTAATAACGCATGGGCACAGGCAGTTTAGAAACCACCAGCGGAAGCAGTCGTCGAACGATTATTAATTGAGTCAAGGCAGGAGCGTCTTTAGGTAATAATAAGAATAAGTCGAGCAATGAGAGCAGATCCAATTGAAGAATAAGCACAACCATATTTCTCCGAGCAAGCAGTTTTCCCATCATAGTCATATGTATGGGTTTGGGTGGGATTATATAGTACGATCATTCATCGATTGCACATTCTATGTCATCATAAATAGCGAGGTCAATCGCTGCGAAGTAAATGGGGTAACCACAAAAGCATCTCATGCATGCGGTAGGAAGCATAAGGCGGTTGTGGGTGGGAGTAAATAGCCGTAGGAAAGACCTCTGACGATGAACCATCGGGCGGCGAACCATCAGGCAAAGGACTAGGCAGATAGGTATAAAGATACTCCCCGCCGCAGACCGGTATATGATCACCGAACACTATAAGAGGGCGGTTTCCCCACATACATAAAAGGCGTGAAACCCAGGCCACTGCATATCGACCCATTCTAGCCACTTACCCGCTAAGCTTCTCAACTATTTGCGCGAGTGGTTGAGCCTGTTGAAGCGATGGAAGCAGCACCAACCATAGCGAAGGTAGCATACGAGCCAATTTGAGTACCAATCGATGGACTAGTAAAAGCAGATCCGTATCTAATTAAATAGCCAGTTTTAGATACAGACTCCAATGGCAATTATTAGATTCCGTTTTTGTTCGAGCAGCAGATCCCAGTGATGTCTACCCACCCACGCCCTAGTTGCACCCGTTTACCCACAGAACAAAAAAGCACTAGCAGAGGCATCACCCGCAAAGGCAAAGGTAGGTCCAGTTTCGGATCCATATTCAGTTTACCCAAAACAAGTCGTGCCTATAGAATTTGAGGGGGCCAGCGGTTGAAGAAACAATTGCAGTTGGTAAGCGCGTTTACCTATTATCTGTATTGCCTAACTAACCCTATGATCTCTTTATAAATCACCTCTGTAATAAGTGCAATCAATGGCCTTTAAACTACTCACTTTGGATCTGTATATAGAACTACTACGCGAGGGGGGTTAACCCTTTGGATGGAGAGGGGAATAAGCCATAGGAGCCAATAAGTCGGGGAGGTTTCCGTTGCCAACGCAGCCTTGAGCGATATATAAGTGAAGAGTTAAACAGCTTTATTTATTTCTGCGTCGACCTAAGCTCAGTGTTAGGATTTACAGGTAAGCTCAGGAGTGCTTGTTTCGGCCACTATATAGTTTTGACCTAGGACCTAGGGGACAACACGGTGGCTCACTCGACTATAGCCCGCTACGGGAAACACGAAACGAATAGACCGTTACTACTATTATACATCTCATGTAGGGTCTCCAGATCAAATAAAAGAAACTGGTTCAAGGCAAGGGCCCAGCACGTATCCTTGAAATCGTGGGTTCAGTTATCTTCTGGATAGGCTCTATCTGTCCTCTCGCGGACTCTGCTACCTTTGATTGTGGATCAATCGCTAGGGGTGCTGCCTCTGCTTCTGCTGCTATCTTTGTTGGCCCAGAGCGTCGTCCTTCCCGTCCTATGCGAGCAGCACTAGGGAAATCTGCGTGTGGAATCTCTGGTATCGACTTGGGTCAAAATCCATTCTATGTCTTCTGTTGTGGTGACATAGCCCTTGGTTCTGGGGGCTACTTCCTGTAATGGGCGGCCATTTCAATTTCTGCTCAACCCATGTTGGGATTACCTTATGGGTGGGTAAGAACCTTCTACCGACCCAAAACCTAAGTTTTGATCTAGAATTGATACCCGGTTCCATGATATCCGCTCTTAACCTGGCCAGAAGTTGCATCCTTGCTTTGATGTCTGCTGTTGTCCATTGTGTCTTTATTCTGTTTTTATGCCTACTTGATATCCATGTCCTGCCTTCTATGCTTTTCCTGTTCCTTTCCGAGAACTTCCCTGCTTTCCTGTTTGGTGCCCTACTGCCTACTTGCTTACCTTTGCCTTGTTTTCCCATTAGATTTTCCCATTATTGAGTCAAAGTGCCTATCCATACTGCATATTCCGTATACGATGCTACGCACTACCTATTGCCTTTCTCGAACCATTTGACTCAGTTGATTCAGCCCTACTATTCTAAAGACCAGTCCCAGCTTCTGGATATGTCTCCGGGCAAGGATGCTCTGGCTCCATTGCTGGTGCTTTTGTGGGGTCATTCGCTGGTTCTAGGTAAACGGGGGAAACTGCCTTAGCCCATGCCCCTGCTACTGGATATGTGGCTACCCCCGCCATTGGTGCTGAAATGGGTGCAGCTTCAATGGCTGATTCAACCGCTGGGAGTGCTTCCATTGATGGTAGTTCTATTAATCAGTCAATTAATTAGTACCATAGAATTGTAGGGGCACAACATTGCCCTACTATTCTCAAGGGGGCCCCTCCGGACGTCTATAATTTGCCTTCCTTCCATGGAATCAGCTTGCTAGCTCTTTATAATAGTAGGGGCCCATAGAAAACTAAACCATATTAGCAACCGGCAACCGGGGGCATCCCGGGAATAGGAAGTCGAGTGCTTGGATTGCTTGATCACAGATCTGCTGACTGAAGAAATATCCCGGAGCCTTTAGAATAGTAGGGGGTCCCGGGGACCAAACTCGATTCTATACGTCACATGGGTGGGTGGGACGTATGGGGTAGTTGGGAGGTTCGCTCTCTCAAGGGGCTCCGGCGGCCCCCCGGGGCAACAACAACATTAAGAGCTAATTACCTACCTCGGCCTATTCATTAAGGAAGGAAGGTTTGGAGGACAAGACGAAGGAAGGACGGTAGGGTATTACGTCTAGAATGAAAGCGTCCCGGCCCGCCCTCACCTTCCTTTCGTCAGATTACGGCCCTACCATTCTATAGGCGGAATCCTGCAGTTCAGATTACGGCTCTTCAAATTCTATGGCGGAATCCTGAACAAGTGAAGATTACGGGATAACCTTCAAATAGTAGGGGCATAATGAGCACAAAAAAACACGTTCAGCCCCTACCCCGGTGGGGGGTAGATTCGTTGGTCACCTTCCTTATGCCCCCCAACTAGAAATAATTGGAAGTCGGAAGTCTGGGTTCGAATCCTAGATAATCTTTAGCCTTAATAGGGCGAATTATTTGAGCAGGTTTATGGCGATATTGGGCATTGAATGAAGAGGTCTTGACCACCCAAAAGCTTTATTTCCTCCCACCCACCCATGTTACGTATAGAATCCGCTGGCGTACCGGTCAACAACTATAGTCCCACCCCCTTACCAACTCTAGTTTCCCACCCAGAAAAGAAGAGTTGGGAAGCAGGGTGGGAACTATAGTGCTGAATAGTAATCGCGAGGGTGGGAGGGACTCGATAGGCCCCCTCTTTCTTGATTATTGTGGATGGTTACTCAGCTTAAATTGTTCCAAGCTGATTCATTATTTGTTGAATGAGATGGGATTGATTACCTGAACTGCCTATAGAATAGTAGGGCCGATGGGTGAAAGTAGGCCATCCTTCACCCCCGGGTGAGATGGGATGACCTGAACTGAACACCATCTATATCCTCCTAAGTTCCCACCCAAGATTAGAAACTATAGCTGATCTCGCCCATCCAGTTATGGGTGGGGAGTTGGAACCCGCAACAGGGATAGTTGCCCATCCTCTAGTTGAGGGACCCATCCTCTAGAGTTTCCTGAGGTTAGCTCTATCTTGCTTGCCCTCACGGACCCCACAACTATGATTCCCGCCCACTGCCATTAATCAACCTGCTAGAATAAGGAGATGTACGCCTTAGGTCGGATTCAAGTAACAAAGCCCCATAGAATTGTAGGGCCTCCCGGCAGAAAGAAATCCTTGCCGGGGGTGAAGGATGGGCCACGGTCGGCAGAAAGGAATCCTTGCCCGTTTCTCAGAGAATAAAAAAATGACCCACCGTTCAGGGGTGTAGGAAGGGTAGCCACCGTTTCTCACTCCGGATGGATGGAATATAATAAACTACTTACTTTCTTCCGGTGGATTTTATCACCCTCGAGCTGCTTGCCTTTTTTACCTTCCCAGCAGGGTGGGACGGGATTATAGCTTGAACTCTCGTTGAGATTATAGTTCTAGTTGAACCTGCCTCCCCACCTCCGGTTAGGCGTTCGGGTATGAAAGCTTTCACTCAGCCTGAACACGGGAATACAAATATGGAAAGTTGAGGCAAAAAGGAAATAGAGTAGTTGAGTTCAGAAGCCATCCTCCCACCTCCTCCCAGCCATCAGAAGTAGAATATCCCAGCCAATCTCGGAGATGACTATTCTAGTTGGGAGGGAGCCAAACACTCCTTCTGGCCGGCCTGAGCTGGACCGATATTAGCTGGTTGACTATATTCTCTTTTGAACTGGACCATCCATCCGAGAAGTACCATCCGGACCATCCTTACCGAGGGACCTAACTACTTCTAGTATGCCCGGGGGTGTAGCTAAACGAACTGGAGCCGGTGGGATGGATAACTTTTGTTCGTGTTAGCTTCCTGCTGATTGAACCGATAGAAATCAATACCGATAGAAATCCCCCTACTATTCTAAGGGTTGGAAGGCTTCAACCGGGGAGTTCTAGCTATAGCAGGGAGTTATAGCCCTGGGTGGGAGGACAAGAAACTACAGGAACTAACTTTGTTTGCTCGGGTATTATCGTTTTGGTTATTTTACATCCATCCTTCACTGCTGAGAGGACAAGAAACGTCGAACTGTAGGAGAGACCGTCAGAGAACCTTAACTGTACATTGGGATTCTAGTTGCTGGAAAGGGATTCAACTCGTCCATAGAATTGTAGGGCCGGCTAGTGGATCGATGGACAGAAACTTTGGATGGCAACTAAACTAGATTGATGCTCGGCGGATAAAGGAGGGATGCTCGGCAAACAACTGTCTTGCCTCCCACCCCCGGTTAGCTCCTCGTTAGGCTACTCCATCCCTCCCGGTAATGAACTAGTCTACTCGGTAGTCAATGAACTAGTCTACAGCCCCACTGACCTGAACTGAACACCCCCTGGGAGTTCGTTACTTCCTTCCTCCATCTTTCTCGCCCAGTGCCAACAGCCCTCAAATTCTATGGGCCCCCAGGATGGTCCAGCTTGCCTTCCTTAGGAGGACCAGCAGCTCTCGATTTCTTCTGAGCTAGCAGAGAGAACTGTTACCGTTTCTCGGAGTCGGTGAACAACAAACCCATCAACTATCGAGAGGTGGGTGCTTCATTATAGTTCTGCCATTAATTAGCCTGCTAGAGTAAGGACTCGATAGTTGAGGTTATCTCGAATTGTGGGAGATATAGCAGGTGTTCAGGCTGAGTTCTAGCATTTGTTTAGCTTCCTTCCGACCTGCCCTTCGGGACCTAAGGCCAATATGGTCGGCTGCCGAAGGCAGGCAACTTTATAGCCTCCCACCCATGAACCCTGGTGGGGTTGTTGATTGAACCGGTTGGGGGGGTGGGAATAGTACTCTATAGTTGATTAGTTCACTGCCAAACAATCAATCGAGGGTGCCCTACTATTCTAAGGAGGACCGAGGGTGAATGACAGGAAACAATCCATATTCTTGAATGAAGGCCGATCGATATAACGTATGTAACTTTGTTTGGATAGAACATCCTATCCTACACCGCAATAGAGTGGGGAGATCTCGCTGGTTAAGATATCGACGTTTGCTCTCTGTTGTGGGGGTAGCTGAGGGAGATAGGATAGTGGGTCGAGAAACAGGCAAGCTGGATGTTGAATTGTTAACTCGTTAATTCCGGTTGGGCCATCCCTAAACTATCAATTCCCTCCCGAAGCTCCTCAAGAAAATGGATGGGAGAAGGTGTTCAGTTCAGGTGCCAACAGGGACTAATTATAGAACATAGGGCGATAACAAGAAAGCTAAGGCCTCACCCCCGCTCGATCAATTCTATTTCGTTCTTGCCTCCCTTTCTCCAACTCTAGTCTATAGGGCGGATGCATCCAGTGAGCAGCCCTGTCAACCGGGGGTTCAGGATGGACCGGTACTCTCTCTGAAGATTGGCTGGTGCTCAGATGAAAGCTGTAGCGAGAGGGGTTCAGTGAAGGCTATAAAAAAAAGGTGTTCAGTTCAGGTAACACTCCCTGCTGGCCCTATATTTTTGAGTTTCTTTTAGTTGCCTTCCTTCGAAGCAGTTGAACTTCTATATCCGGTGAAAGATGGCCTAGCTGCTATAAGGCCTGCCGGGGAACTACCTGCTCGAATTCCGAACTATAGTTTCCCACCCAACCCTGCATGCAGGGTGGGCTGGGATTCGATAGTCGGTATCTAAACTACAACTATAATGGGGGGGTGGTGGGGGGGTGGGGGGTTAAGTTCTCGTTGAATAGAATAGTGCTCCTCCCACCCTGACTAAAGGAGGGCCTACCGGGAAGGCTGGATAACACCCCCAGGGAACTCTAGTAGTTACCGAGTTGCCATAGAATTTTGAGGGCGATTAGTCTACTGTCCCACCCCTATCAAGCCACCGGTTGAACGAACCTCTTTGTCCTACCTTCCTTCCGGATAGGATGGTCCAGCTGAAGATCTTGCCTGGGGGTGAAGCCTATCTAACCTCCTATCGGAATTGAGCTCTTGAACTCCCTGCCTCCCAACAACTAAACTATAATAGGGGGCGGGGGGGGCGGGTGGTTAATTCATTGGCGGGTGGTTAATTGGCTAGGGCTCCTCGTTTTGCATGCTCTTCATCTTCCCGGCTATCCTGGACCATCCTTGTTTCCTTCCACCTTCGTCAGCTGCAACAATGAATCTACCGGCCATCCAGAAATCAATTTGTTTTATTAGGAATAGCTGTTCAACTCTCCCGGTTAGCCTAATCAACTACCGGGTAATGGAAGGTGGTTGGATCGACCTTCCTTCCTCAACGAGTGCTTCGTCAAGTAGGGTGCTGTACAGGGATCGTGCTCCTCGGCGAGTTCCATCCAGCCACCACCTGAAGGGACTCACCCCCGGTAGCTCGAACAATCCAATGAAGCCGGGTACCCGGTGAAGGATGGGAGTTTAGGGTAGCCGGGTAGCTCTGCTGGAGTAGCTCCAGACAAGTTAGCTCACGTATAGCTAGTCGATGCCGGCTTTCTCGACTAATCTCCCGGGGGAGGAAGGACAATTACTGAACTGTACAACTATAGAAGGAAAGGGATTCTAGTTACCTGGGGGTGAAGGCTGTGGGCAAGCCGGATAACGTTCCCTCCCTCCGACCATCCTTTTGCTTGGCTGGCCATCCTAGTTGAGCTATTCTGATCTCGCGATAAAGCTCGGCTGAGTCCCTATCTTTCTCTCCAACCGAGGGTGCCTACGGGGGCTGGTTGACTAGATTAGGACTACCCGAAGTGCCGGAAGGAAGGTTACCCGGCCTAACATGATTGTGCTTTCCCAACTCCCCAGAGGGAGGAGCAGCAACTAGAGTTGTGATAACTCCAGGCGGAAGGGAGGTTCGGTGGCCCGGATGGCAGTGGGAGAAGTGATAACGGCATCTGATCAGGGACTCAACGGCATCTGATCAGGGAGTTCTAGCCCAGGGAGATCAAGGAGGCAGGGAGACTAGATTCTCAATAGAACCACCCACTCAATTAATCAGCTTGCTAGAATAAGCATGCAGGGTGGGAGGGC
>NW_026729452.1:0-70417 GCF_030272615.1 Cryptomeria japonica | reverse complement strand
CTTGTCTCACTAAAGATCTAGTGACGGGAAAAATCATAGCGGAAGTGGCTACTTATAAACAGAAAAGGGAGTCAAGGGAAATTGATGAGGAAGGATTCAAAGTTACTTCTATTGAACTAGGTAACCTTAATAGGAATACTGGTAATAATTTCTTTAAGTTTTCTGCTGACCACATGCTCATTCAATCAGAAAAATATTCTAAGGAGAAGAAAGAATTGAAAGCAATGGTGGTGACGATGGCCACATACATCAATTCGCTGACTAATTTAGGGCCTAACCCAATAATCCAGCTGCCTCAGCCATTCGATCCAAATTCCGCCGAAAGCCAGCAATTGATGAAACAGACGCAGAGGGGAAAATTGCTGTCTGACGCTGTGGTTAGTTGGGTAAATAGCATATTAGAGAAAGGGAATAAGTTTATTTCCGCAATTACTAGTATCTATTCCGAGGGTGAAGCATTGCTCGAAGAGATTCAAACTTTGATACCAGTATGGGAGACAGAATTGTCACGGTGCCAAACCATAGTTTCCCGGGTAACTGAGGTTGAAAAGTTTGGAGTTCTCAAATTCTTAGGTGAAAACTCCATGAAGGCCGTGGACCCGTGCACATTATTTATCCTGAAAAGTAATATGAGCTGGAAGGAGTCTATCTACAAAGAAGCCATCAAAGAGGTCCAAGGCATCAAGAATCAAATCACAGACATGCATAAGGAACTGGTTAAGGACATGAAGATTGTCAACCCCACAGGCATCTTACAATTGGATGAAGGCAGCATGGACATTGAAGTGTTAACTAAAAGTTTCACCGAAGCAGTTGAGCGGATTAGGGACAAAGAAACGCCCAAGGTCGATGATTTCACTTCGTTGGCAGGTATAGAATCCATGTTGCACCTCAATGAGAAGCTGATGCCATGTCAGAGCCTAAAGATGAAGGAGTACAGGTGGCAGAAAGATGCATGTAGAGCCCGGCTGATGAGTTTAAAGAATCCGCACTCACAGGCCACGCAGGAATTCATGTCTACTTTCCAGAGCTGGAAGCTGGTACGTCAAACCGTCGGAAATGAGGAGGAAGCCGACGAATATAGTGGAAACTGAATCGTCACCCACTGGCGTTCTATCTTTTTTATAACTGCTTTCTAGTTTCATAACGGTTTCTTGTATTAACCCGATAGGGCTGGGTTTTAAGGGAGGCCCTTCGGGATTTTAAAAATAACTATAAATGCTGGGGCATTAAACGGTTTTAGGGGATTTTTTTAGCAATAGAGTAGAAAAGAATAACAAGTTAAATATAGTTTTAAGATAGATTTTTCGGAAGGACAGTGATCAAGGATAGTATATGCATGTTTTAGCCTCCAAAGACTTTGTGCATTGAAGTTGGATATACATATATGAAAAATTTCGAGTTATGCTTTGAAACTTTGCGTTCTGAGTGTTGAATTATTATCACTTTGTGGAGATAATTCGGCGATTCGAAATTTCCTTATTGCTGTTGGTTAGTCATAAGTTCATCTATTTCCTGTTTTGATATATGTTGAAAATCTAGCAAAAAAATCCATTCTTTGATGATAGATTTTGTTGATTATATGTGCATGAATCTTTTCATTTTCGATTTATATTTTGTAATTACCTCACTACCTAGGAGTAGTTGAGAGAACCTTATGCACTTTCAGGAAAAAGTGTAATTGTAAAAACTGAATTCATTGCAAATCAAACAAGGGCGCTGTACCTGTAGAAAAATTCAGAGAGGAAGTTAAAATAAAATTAATACTTTCTCAATTGTAGTGAATGATTCTGTTCTCTTCATAACATTGGGCATAGAGTAAATTAAGAGAAATTAAGTAAGAGGACAATCTGTTCACCAACAGGTTGTTATACCTCCTTCTAATTGCTTGTGAACAAGCACAAGGAGTTTTCTTGATGTTAACTAAGGGTTTGAAGTTGCCAAGATCAATCAATGATCTTTGAGGCAAGACTTGAAATGCAAACTTGCTGTCACAGTCAATTAGGACTGAGTTTTTACTTTTTCCTTGAAGTTATACATGTATTATTCTCCTTCCAAATGACAAGTATGAAGGACAATAAGTCAACAAAGATTGAGCCTTGTTAAGGAGCACTAAACAGACTTTTTGTGAGCAGTTCTAATAGTGAAAGTGTAAGTCACAGTGAACTACAAAAAAATAGTGAAAGACAAAGGGCAGCAACAGCCAACTTGACATAGAATTAATTCCATTTTGTAATTGCCTAATGCTTGTATGCAGGGCTAAAATGACTCTTCTTTGCTTCTAGATGGTAGAAATATTCACATGTTGAATGTAATTGGTTTTGTTTGCAAATGATGTGTTTGAAAGGGGCAATATTGGAAAAGTTGTAAAATGTTGCATTTTCCTTATAAGCAACTTTTTGTAAAAACTTGTTTTTCAAACTTTGAAGTGTAAATCTTCTTATTTGTGGCCCAAATAGTCAGTAGTAGGGTGGAACTAAGGTCTCTTGTCAATATTGGAGGTTTATAGTTTGGATCTTGGTTTTTCACCATCAAAACCCTTCAAAACCCTCCTTTTTCACCCATTTTTGGGACAGTCATGGAGAAGGCTTGAGAGACCCTAAAACTTTATGAATCTTCAATTATTCCCAAAACAGTATCCAAAAATTTAAAGCTTTTGTTCTGGAAGTCCATCGGTTGCATAGGGCGAGCACAAAACCCCTAATGGAGGGCTAATTGCCTAGTAGCCCGTTTTAGGCCTAAAACCAAGTTTTTGTCAAATCGGGTAAGCAAGTGAAGGTTGAAAAGCATGAAATCCAACAAAAAAAGTTGAAAAAGGTCAATCTAACATGAATTCAACCTATTTGTTGAGTTTGGCTTCATAAGATGGTTTTGGAACCCTTGGAAGGATGTCATCAAACTAGGGAGTTAGAGCTTTTGAGTAGCCAAGAAGAGTTTGACATAGGGAGTCGGAGCAAGGTGAGTTGTTAGATGACCTTTGATCTATTTGCGCTCTGACCTTGGTGTTTACACCTTCAAAATAGTAAGGAACTTTTGCCAAGTAAACATACTAATCACCTAACAACCACCCAACACTTTCCTTCCCTATCAACTATCCTAGCCTACCAGACTACTATTCTTCTTAATTCTTATTTGAGGCTTCCTCTCATGTCTAAAACCCCTTCCTTATCCTTCTCGAATGGAATTATTGAGATATTCCAAAATAAATTAGAAGGTTGGAAAGGTAATTTGCTCAGTATGGTAGGGAAAGTACAACTAGTTAAATCATGTCTTAAGAGCATCCCCGTATATTACCTCTTCCCTTTCAAAATATTGGGGAAGGTGGCTGAGATAATTGAGAGGATTCAGAAAATATTTTTAAGGACTGGTACTAAGGAGAAAAATTGACTATCTTAGTTGCATGGGACAGGGTATGTTGCAAAGCAACAATGATGAAACCCTAAAAACATAGAGTACCTGAAATATAATTTCAATAATAGCTAGAGAAATGCAGAGACGTGGCAAAGATACAGACACTCAAACCAAATAATAGATTCTTAAAGCACAAAAAGAGATATGTAAAACATTGAGAACGGAAAACTATGAATTTATTAAAAATCAAAAATATGTTAACTACCACACAAACTGAGGCAAAATAGGCCACAAGGTAAGGAAGACACATATTGAAAATGCACACAATGGAACGAGAGAATTTCAAATTGAAAAGAGTGAAAATCAATTCATCTTTAGAGGTACCTGAATTCTGGAGCTGAAAACAATTACCTCCGTTTTGCACAAACCTCTCTTTCAACCAAACACACCGAAAAAAAATTGCTTCAACGAAACCCGACAAAGCCCTCAACAAGCTCAGATACATTGTAAATACACATAGTATCCAGACAATGAAAACCCAAAAGTAGCTGTGAACTTTGTGTGCCGCCACAACAAAGGTAAACATGTAGAGAATGAAAACCCAAAATTAATTATGAGCATTGAACAAAAGTGACAGACACACTACCCAAGGACACGAAACACACTTTAGAGAAGCGAAACCTTTAGTCGCATTTAATCCAGGCTCTTCACATCACTCTCAAAGCCATCCATAGAGGGCATGGTAGGCGGTATGTCACCTCATCACCACGTCACACTCAAACACATCAATAGATGACGTTGTTCAAGTTGTCTTATCACCACCCAAGAAACAAGGCTTGGCCAAAAAGTTGCTAAAAAATGGATAATCATCGAAAGGCTGACACTTTGGCAGGCAAAAGCCCGCACAAGGATCTTATTGGCTAATTATGATTAATATATGGAAAGAGAATCTCCAAACTAAATAGCTGCATTGACTACAAATGAACGCTTGAACAAATGAGATATCCTCTAAAATGACATCTACACCTGCATTCTTTATGCCATTTTGAAAGCTTCGTCATATGCCTCTCACGATTAAAATCCTTCTAGATTTATTGCAGAAAGTTTTCATATAGCATATAAATAGGTGCAGAAAAACATGTTGAAGAAGGGGAAGCGTAGAGATAAATGAGTGGAAAGGGAATGCTTGTAGTGAGCGTAAAGCAGGATAAAAGATGCACGCTTGGAAGAATCAATTGGAAGGAAGAAATGAAATAAGTGAGAAAATAAGGATAAAGATGAAACCAATGTGACCAAAATCATGGGATGCCAATTATTTATGCAACTCTTATGGCCATGATTTTGATCCAGCCAAAGAAAACATCCTATTGCTCATTTCAAAGGATTGGGAAAGACATTGCAAATCAAATTTGAAATTCAAATTGGTTGCAGTTTCATTAATGATGAGTGTGACTATGTGCGTCTGTGTGGATCTTCCAGCTTGAGGGCAGTGGGATTAAATTTGAATTCTAACTATGGCTAACTACCGATTGTAGCCATTAACAGAATTGGTTAGAAGAACCAAAACGTCATCGGTGAAAGGAATGGATCAAAAGGCCCAACACCAGCCACTTAAGTGGGGCAACACCTAGAGTGTGTTTGTTAAGCCCAACCCTCTTGATCCTATGTTATAATGAAATAAAATATAAAACTTTTGACTATGGAAAAGCTTAAAGAAGCTGGAATTAGTTGATTTTGATCTTTTTGACTAGTCAAGATAGTTTCCACAAGGAAATCTAGATAATTTATCACACCATGAAAGGATTACCTCAAAGAATAAGGGTTTACTCTATAATGAACAAGCTTGAAGAATTTGATATTTTCAAGTAGTTTATATGGTACATCAAGTCAATAATGAATGTACTAAAAAAAATTAAAATGTTGAAACTAGATAATGCCTAAGATAATTTTGTCAACTTTTGTAAACAAAAGGGAATTAAGATGCAAATATTAGCTACATATACTACATAGAATAATGGGGTAACTAAAAGAAGGAATAAGAAAATTCAAGTAAAATATAAATCAATGCTCAAGGATCATAGTCTTGGATATAAATTATGGAGAGAAGTAATTCATATAACAACTTATTCGATCAATCATAGTTTGTAATTAAAACCTTAGAAATATAATCTGTAAACATGGAATGTTTAGGAAACGAATCCTTAGTTGGGCATTCTAGATTCTTTATGAGTATTTCATTGACACATTCCGAAAGAGAAGAGAAGGAAACTCAATGATAATATTTAAAAATGCATCTTTGTTAGGTATGATGAGTCTGGTAAAGCCTATGACTTTTACAATTTCATAGAAAATAAAGTTCACATCTCTAAAGATGCCAGTTTTGAGGAGTGTGACCTTACAAGTGTTTTTATGTTAAGTTTTTAAAAGAAAAAGATGGATATTATGCATCATCATACACACCGAGAAAATTTAAGCTAAAACCAAAAGGAATTAATGAATCAACAAAAGTAAGAGAAGGTATTGATGAGTCAAATTCAAGCCCATTATCCATTCCAAAATCCAATGAAATCTTGTAAGGAGATACTAAATAGTAAGGAAATAGCCATCAATTGTTATGGCTATGATATCAATTACGCATTGATGATAATTGTTAGTGCTCATGAACCAAGAAGGCTTGAGGAAGTAGTAAAAAAGGAAACATGGTAAATCATTATGAAGCGAGAGGAAGTTGATACACGAAGCAACTGATTGTAAATGTGTACTAAAAAAAAAGTTTAAAATTCATGATTCATTAATAAGCACAAAACAAGATTGATAGCTATAGACAACAAATAGAATCATAGTGTGTTGAAGGTACCCAAGAGTATAGTTTCCCATAGTCACACAGAGCATATTATAAATGCATCATATATTTTTTTGTGTGACGAACCAATGTTTATAAAAAAAATGTTGAAAACACAAACTCCATTAAATCACAATCTCAAAAAACTATTATATTGACCTTGTAACAACTTTCCATAATATAATTTTAAAAAATTATAATAATACAAATCACAATCTCAAAATATCTATTATATACACCACCTCACGATATAATTTAAAAATTTATAATAACAATTTAATTTTATTATTAAAAATCAGAAGTTAAGTTGCGGATTTTAATTTATTATTATTTGTCAAATAAAGTTGTAGGATTCGCATTTTTATCAGGGGGAGATTATGTCAAAAAAATAAACTAAAAATAAAAATCTTAAAATTTGTATATAACGATCGGAACGATCACCATTCTACTGGAGCAGTTGAGAGAGTGAGCGAGAAAATTGACTTATTCTAAACAACGAAATATTCCTTTTCGATTTCGATCATACCTGAAGAGTTCCAATGAAGCGTCTCAGATTTTTCTATTTTGCTTGAAAGAGTAAAACCCTTACCGAGTTATAAGCTGATTCGGTCAATTGTCCTGCAACATTTTTGTGCTCTGCTTATAAATTGCCCCTGCCTGCCATGTTTCGTGAACACATATTCAATAACATTTCCATTGTTAGAGCCGAATTTTCTTTGTAAGTAGCCCAACACGCTCTGTAGGAAGGCTTAACGGCTCTCGACATTGTGAGAGAGAACACACACTATCACGAATCTGACAAGATAATTTCAGTGCTGGATTTTCTTTGTTTGTAGCCAATCATGGCTAACAGCGCGCTTGCCGGGTTCCTCATTCTCCTCCTCTTTTTCATGTGTGCAATGTCGTTGGGCAAGGCGGAAGAAGAAGATATAAGGAAGCCCTATATTATTCATATGATCAAATCCATGAAACCCCAACATTTCTATCTACACCAACACTGGTACGCTTCAATGCTCAGCCAGGTCTCAGAATCAAATGCGAATGAGTTGCTATACACATATGATACTCTCTTGCACGGCTTTGCTGCGAGGCTAAGCGAAGCAGAGGCTGACGCCATGGAGAGTATGGGGGGGTGCTTGGCCGTGGTCCCTTCCTCCCTCAATAAAGTTGCCACTACACACACGCCAGAGTTTCTGGGTCTCTCATCCTCCTCCTCTTCTTCTCCTGGATTATGGTCTCAATACTCCACTGGTGGCGAAGATATCATCGTGGGCGTGATTGACACAGGCATATGGCCTGAAAGCAAAAGCTTCAATGATGCAGGGCTTGGACCTGTTCCCTCGAGATGGAAAGGCACATGTGAAAGCGGGCAGGCCTTCAATTCGTCACATTGCAATAGAAAAATCATTGGAGCTCGATACTTCTACAAAGGCTTCCAAAATAATGTTTCTAAAATCAATGAAACGTTGGAATACATGTCTCCCAGAGACGCCCACGGCCACGGCACTCATACAGCCTCAACTGCCGCAGGAGCTGCGGTAACGGGTGCCAGTTTACTCGGTTTCGCCAGTGGAACGGCCAGAGGAATGGCTCCTCATGCCAGGCTGGCCATCTACAAAGCATGTTGGGCGCCTGAAGGCAGATGCGACGACAGCGACGTGGCTGCTGCCATGGAACACGCCATTGCTGATGGCGTCGACATCCTTTCTATCTCAATTAGCTCAGAAGACGTGCCATTCCACATGAATATCAGAGCCATTGCAGCGTTTGGAGCGACAGAAAAGGGAGTATTTGTTTCTGCCGGGGCAGGCAATCGAGGACCACTTTCGTCTACTCTGAGCAACACAGAGCCATGGATTACAACCGTGGGTGCGAGCAGCATCGACAGAGATTTCCCTGCTTCTCTGGTGTTGGGCAACCAGGAGATATACAGAGGCACCTCCGCCTTCAAAGGAGGAGATGGAAAATTGCAAGGGCCATTCCCTCTCGTCTATGTCTCCGCCAGCAACAGCTCAAAGCGTTGTCTTGATGGCAGTCTCGACCCCAATCTGGTGAAGGATAAGATAGTGCTGTGTGATCAGTTGATCGATCCAGATGACTCTAGCGCACCGGAGAAGGCCAATGAAGTAGCTAGAGCAGGCGGTGCAGGAATGATTGTGGCCAATGAAGAGCTCCTTGGAGCACAGCAGCAGTTTTCCTACACTTTTAAATTTCCCGCTATCAGCTTAAGTTTCAAAGCTGGGGAAAAAATAAAATCCTACATCAACAGCACATCGAATACTAGTACTGCCACGGCCGCCATGCGTCTCACTGGATTGACTATTGTGGGAAACGCAACGGCCGCTCCCATAGTGGCTGCTTTTTCATCGAGGGGGCCGAGCGAAGCATATCCTTCTGTTCTCAAGCCTGATATGATTGCTCCTGGTGTCAACATATTGGCAGCATACGCTGGAAGTGTGGACTACATTTTAGATTCGGGGACCTCAATGGCGTGTCCTCATGTCAGCGGCATTGCAGCGCTCATAAAAGCCATCCATCCCACCTGGAGCCCCGCCGCCATCAAATCTGCTCTCATGACGTCTTCCTACATTGTGGATAATAGAAAGCAGGAGATCAGAGATTCAGTAACCATGGAGGCAGCCAACCCATTTGCTATGGGCTCAGGCCACGTGGACCCAAGATCTGCAATGGATCCTGGCCTTGTCTACGACATGGCACCGCAAGATTATATAGACTTTCTATGCTCTCTTAACTACACCAAGAAACAAATTGCTCTTCTCACCAAGAGACTGATCTCGTGTCCCAAGTCCAGTTTCGAAGCTGGAGATCTCAATTACCCTTCGTTTTCTGTTGTGTTTAAGCCGGGCAACAATTCGGCTCAAGTGAGCAGAAGAACAGTGACGAATGTGGGTGCAGTTGCAAAGGGTAATGTAGTATACAGAGCGAGTGTGAAGAGCCCTCCTGGTGTCAGCATCACTGTGGAGCCCCAGACGTTCGTGTTCAGAAATCTGTACGATAAAGCCACCTACATAGTGAAATTTGAAAGCAATATAAGGACTCCATCTCCTTCCGAGGGAGACCAAAATGGCTTTGGAGAGATAAGTTGGACTTGCATTGAGGGTGGAAGACAACTTGTTCGTAGTCCGATCGTATTGACTTGGCAAGCTTCAAACTAATCCAACCTAGCTCAAATATAATATTATTTATATTTAGCAATCCATATGGATAAGATAATCCAACCTAGCCCTGCTACTTAGTATGTCATTTGCAAGCATATATAATGCAGCTTAGTGATTGGTTTGTAATGCATCAAATATAATATTAATTATGAAACCCTAACAAAGGGGTAAGCCATTAGGTTTAGACTAAGCCACTGAAACTCACTAAGACAAGGAAGAATGAATCCGAAAGGAGAAATTCATTCCTCATATCTAGATTTAAGCTTTGCATGATATTTGTAATATTTTGTCACTGTTATTTTATGTCAATCTCTCATTGTTTGTCCTAGATCTAGCATTGAAATTCAACTGTAATTCAAATTTAGTTTTCAACTCTAACAAGGGGAGAATTAACTTGTTTTGAATCAAGTCCTTTTAGGATTGGATCAATCAAGTTTAATTTTGTTCTCTTAATGTTTGGTCGTTAGGCAAAATTAGTGGCTTTATCAACCTAAATGGTAACACCCTAATTTCCACCATCTCACAAAGTCTAATAGAATTAACTTGAAAACATTGAAAAGAACAAGTCTAGATTATCAAATTTAAAGGAAACATACATAATAAACATTTGAATTCTCAAAAACTAAGAATATTACCTCATCGAATAAAAAATGATCTAAAAAACCTCAACTATTTGTCTTACGTTGTGCAATCGACAAAAAGGTGGTCAAATGGTCATGGAATATTCAAAATATGTTTGTGTGAAGCCTAACCACCATGAAAAAGTGTCACTTTATCTCATAACATGCAAAAGGTAGAAAAACTAGAAAATGTGGGCCTAAATCGTGGGTCAACTAATCCTCTTACCCTTTTTTAATGCAAGCTATTTGGCGGGCACAAAATGCCCTATATATAGTTTTGATTTATTCCTCAATGTATTGCTAGTGTAAATGGTTTGTGATTCCTAGTTTAGATAATTAGACTAATGAATCCCATTTACTTACTCTACAATAAGGAGCCTCATGAACCCCTTTATAGGCCAACAACAAAAACATGAGGAAATAAGGGGAAACAAAAACTCCCTATGTGACAAGCCCTATACTGAACCAACTAATGTAAAAGCCAAAATTTATTGAGCCAGGGGTACAACCTTATGTTGAACCTCTATTTCCAACCATAATGTCCCCACAAGAATGATCACCCATGTGGAATGAGCAGACTGCAATGCAAGAAGAGGACCATTTGCATAATAATTAGGTTTTAGCATATCTATGTAATCCTATCCATATCAAATAACTTCAAACAACAAAAATATAACACCTTAATTTCCTATCACTCACACAATTTTAGGCACCAAGGAGAACCTCCAATTTAAATTTTTTTGTTAGTGCCATGATAAATTATTTTTAGAATAAAATAAAATAAATTTTAAGTGAATAAAATAGTTGCAAATTTTATATCTCCCACATTTGTTTTAGATATATGTATTTAAGATAACTATACTACCTTAGATTGACGTACAGGATTATATGTACATGCTTTGCAACCAGTCGATTTTAGAATAACATGTAAATTAATTAGATATTCATATCTTAACTTGGTTTCTGATAGGATTTATCTTTCTAAATCCAACCTCGTCACATCAATAATTGTTTGGGGATAATTAAAACTATGAATATGAATGTTTCTTAGATTTTGACTTAGTAAAGGATAATTATAATTTCTTTTTTATTTTTCTTTCAATTTATTTGTGTTTTTGTAATTTTTCTTAAATAATTATACCTTTTTATTTGCCTCTATTTTTATGTCACTCCTTTAAAATTCTATGGAAATTATGTCATCATGGCCTACCATATCATGCTCCATCCTACTACTTTCCTACTTAGATATTTTTCTTGTACTTCATATCAAAAATATGTTATCAATGTCTACCATATGATGGTGCATCCTTTTACATGATACATTGAATTAGGTTGCTCAAATTTTAAAAATGTACTGTGAGCATCACAAATTTTATCATGACATTATTAACACTCTGCATTTATTCTTATTTATAACTATTGATAAATAACATTCTTTCTGTCCCATCCTTTGAGTCCCACCCATCTATTTAGTCCCATGTTCTTTTATTTTATTTCAAGTGTTCATCCATCTCTTTTATTCTTCCTTGTGCTTTGGACCAACACTCGGTGACATTAAATATTTCTTATTCTACATTATTTACAAATCCACCACTTCTTTTATATGTGGCACCCTTTGAACAAGGGCAACATTTAGACACCTATATTTCATCACCTTGTTAATTAAATCCATCATAATCCTATTTGGGAAAATCCATCATTCTAACCAATCAATTCTATTATCATTTCTTAATTGACTAATTCTATTGTGCTCATCATCATGCCACATTGATACTGTCTTATGGACTTTTCCATGTTAATGCACCTTATTAATTAATTGATTACATTATATCAATTAATAAATTTCAATCACCCATATATCATCCCATGACTAATTAATTCATAAAACATAATTAATTAATTAATCAGCTATTTCCTAAATAATTGTTGTGCCCGTCCTGCCCATTGGGCCATAGTTTGTTCCTCAAGTTGGGGACCACCACATTACAAGAGTAATGTACATGCTTTAGTTCTCAAAACCCTCGATTGAATGATCAACCTCTTTCCTTTAAGCGTCAAGTCTTGGTTATGTCCAATGGGGCCCCACCTCACTTTATCACCTTATTGCCATCTAATGGAAATTTAAATCACTAGGATTTATCATTATTGAGCCTTGTTCCACCCGATACCCCGATCCCCGGTAGTATCATGTTAGTGGGTCCCTCATAGGTCACATATCAACCGGACACGCGTTAGAAACTTTTTCAGCACACACACTTCTCGTGTTATGCAGTTCTTAAAGAACCCGATTGCCTGATATTTCGATAGTAGCAGCCTCAAGACCGACAACTCATGCAATGACGTCAATAAATTACCTTTTGGTAATGGGAAATAAATGAAGCATTAATAAAATGTTTTTTTTTCAAATCTCAAAGTAGTACGACAACCGCCGAAACAAAAGAATTAATTTCTCCATGTATTCATATGGCTATCACCTTTTCTCATCCTATTTGCATTTGAGACTTCTGGTAAACTTGAAGGGGTGTATAGGCGAAAGCACAAAACCAGGTTTGAGGATAGAATCTCTGTTTGCATAAAATTGTTAAAATTTCTGGTTTTCTTGTTGATAAGATAGGGGAAGTTTGTTAATTTGGCATTCATGAACATCCGTTCTTCTCATAAATCCTTTCTATTTTATCCCAATTTGATCTTTCACCCTCTATCAGAAACCCTAGCCCTTCTGTGTTTAGCTTTTATGGCACCTAAACCCTCTCAGCCCATTGAAAGAAAATTAGACCATATCAAAGATAGAGAAATCGAACCATTTACAATGCATGACATTCAGAAGAGGCTTCATAGTTTAGAGAAGTGTCCCATTACACAAAAAGTCATTGAATCTACTATATCTCAAGCTAAAGGTTATCCTTTCACCATTGCATGCCTATAATTGGTCCTCTCCTGTGTGCAACATTATCATCCCGACTCCCATGAAATCCAAAGTGTGAATTAAGTTCTGATAGACAAAATAGATACATATAATATTTCTCTTGCACTACACATCCTTCAAAGAGAAGGTGAGGTGAATTTATCTTATTACTCGGGATGGGGGTTCTTTCAGAACTGTATAGATTGGTGTCTGGACACTATTGTTCAAGGTTGGTTAAAATCCCCTTGACCTAGTACATCTACGTTACCTTCTCGAATAAAAATGGAGCTGTTTAGAGATGATATCACCGATATCATTGTGTTGTTGTGCTGTGTGGTTGGTCGACCTAGGATAAAATTCTTTGAAGAATGGATGTTTCATTTTTTCCTCAGTGTTTGTGATGATAGAAATCAGATTGACTAGGCAGGGTTAATATGTGATTCCCTTCACAAACAACTTGTAAAGTTTAATGATAGGAGTGAATTATGCTTTTGCTTTGTGCTTTGCTATGTATTAGCTGTCAAGAGAATCTCTTGGCTGGGTTTGAGACAAGTTGGAAATGTCACAAATGGTGTCCATGTTTATAATTGTTTCCCTCAATTACATAAAAGAGACGGTATGAGGAATTTCTCTCACATCCATGACACTTTATTCATGACAATCATAAAAGACATTGAAGTAAACCCTGAAAAGAGAATATCAGAGGAGGCTATGGCCCTAATTCAATATTATGGTAGCTTCTATATTCAGTACATAATTTTCTCATAATTGAGAATAGGAGTTTATGAAAAGGCTAGATTAAGATTACCCAAGTATGCCTCTAATTATCTCTTCTTGGAACTATGTCGTTATATGACCTTTGTTAATACAAAATATATACAAATGAGAAAGAAAGGGTACTCTTTTCCTATGAGCTTGTCTCAATTTTCTTGTAGAAATAATGAATCTCCAAAATTTTTTGATAAACTTCTAGCTAAGATTGGTTTTTGTTCCCTACCCATAAGGATCGATTTTGATAGTAAGGGTTATGTTAAAAAAAAATTCTATGGAGCTGCTCACTATGTTCACTTACCCAAGCTATAACAAGAATGGGACCTAAAATTAAATTTCAACATAAAGATAAAGAAGCAACGAGGATGTGATTGTTTGATTTCTTGTTTCCTACTTAGTTGTTCAATTTTTAAAGTCCTTGCTCATACTATTGGTCCTAGTGGACCGTTTAGTTGGAAGTTATTCTTAAACTCTCTTTAATTGGTTGTCTCCAAGAAGTCATTATTTTGATTAGTTTATGGTCAAACTATTTAAGGTTGGTAGGAATCATTGTTAACAGTTTCGATTTGGAACTTAAAGGATCCAAATTTCAGTTAGCAGCAATATTGTAATTTTATGAAAGTTTAATGGAATTCTGTTTGAAGGAGACTTTGTGCTGATTCAATCAGAGCTCTGATCTATATTTGATGCTATCATCAATATTTATATCTGAATGATTGATTGAATGTGGGAATATCTGTTCTTTATTTAGAATTTGTGCTATAACGAATAGTGGTTTCCTACATTATTGTGAATTTACATTCGATATTATGAATGTTCTTGTTTGTGATTTATTTTATGCGGTGATCATTCATTAGTAAAAATATTTGTATGAATGTTGGTAAATGATTTGTGTTTAAGATATATGGAAATTGATCTTTATACTTTGATGTGATGGTCATGTGTAATTAATCTCATGTTTTCCTTCCTCTTTATTTTGTAAAGTTTACCTTTCCTGCTTTCTAGTTAAAAGCATACCCAAAATAACCTAAATTGATATCATAAGATGGATTTGTACCTCTAAAATTGAAAGGAAAGTTGCAAAGCCATAGCAACTTCTCCGACTGTTGTTAATAGTTTGCTCTCTTATTCGGGGCTAAGAGTCGATACTGTCATATTTTGAAGAGAACAAAATCTATTAACCAACAATAATACATGCACATATACCTAGTTAAAATAAATAAATAATCATAATTATCCTCATCCACATTTAATTTATGTTAACTTAATTAAATATTTTTTTGATTCAAGTTATTTTACTAATTAAACAAGTTAGATTCAGGTTATTTAACTAATCAATCAATTGAGTTAATTAAATTAGTTCTAGGTTATTTGACTAATCAATCAATTGAGTTAATTGGTCAATCAAACCAGTTAACTCTAAATCAAATATATAGTCCACAAAATCAATTAAATCAATCTAAACATATGTATTTTCACTTTTGAAAAATCTAAAAAATTCACTATTTTTTCGGAAATTGAGGAAGCTCTCTAAATAACCATTGACCTACTTTGAATATTTTAATCATGTCATTGTTATGCTACTCAAAATATTTAATAACAATTGAGTCTCCATAATATTTTTTTTTGATTTGCATGTGTTTAGAATTTGGATTTTAATTTTTTGAAAATTTCTAAATTTTATTCTAAAATCACAATATATAATTTAAAATATTATATAAAAGAATATTAGTAATTATGTATAAGATTTAAAATTTATATAGTTAATGACATAGAGAAAAATCATATAATACATATTGTATATATATTTTAAATTTATTTCAAAAGATTAATAATTATATAAAGATCTTAATTTCATGAGAGTCTGAAATAAATAAATAAATTAAGGCATGAGATATTATTTGATAATAAAATAAATCAAATAAAATTGACAATGTTTATTAAAAATAAATTGAAACATTACATATGACCATGTAGTAGAAATGCAATATACATTTGCTTCTTTTTATTTGATAATAGCTTTGCCTAAAGAGTAGTCATCGTCTTCATATTTCACTCATCTATAAATTTGGTTAAGATAACTCGAGAATGTTTGAATCATCATGCTATTGTCTATATCATCCTAGAATTAGCATCAAATTTATGAAATTTAGTTATGTTGTTCTTTCTCTTAACAAAATTAGTATTTTTCATTTATTTTCTTATGAGCCAAGTTGGGATGAAAAATGCATGTGTGACACATACTTTCCAAAATATTTGATTTATTTCTACAAACTAACCTTTTTATATTTAGAGTTGGGATCTTTTATTAAATTGTGTGAGGTTTGAGAAAATAATATAATTAAGAAAAAAAGATAATAATATTATGTATGAAGATATAGCCTTACGAACTTACCACATCTAATGTACTTAAATTTTTGGTAATATCAGAACACATATTAATAGAAACATCAGAGTACTTAAGTTTAATATTTTAAAACTCATCTCTCTATAGGTTTAAAAATTCCATTTAAATTTATTTAATTGAATAAAACATTTTGAAAACATATGCACCAAAAACCATCATAAACAAAATAATATCAATTTTGGTTAGACTCAAATTAAAATTATAATTACGATTAATATCTAGAAAGAGATTCCCCATATTAAATAGTTGCATTGACTACAAAGGAAGGCATGAAAAAATGAGATATCCTCTAAAATGACATCTACACCTCCATTCTTCATGCCATTTTGAAAGCTTCCTCGTATGCTTCTCATGATTAAGATGCTTCTAGATTTATTGCAAAAAAATTTCAAATAGCATATAAATGGGTGGAGAAAAACATGTTGAAGAAGGGAAACATAGAGACAAATGATGTAATGACATCCATAATTTCAAAATAACATAATTTACAGAATTCATAGAAAAATTCATAAAATAAAGTGTTACTATTCCACAAGTGCGGATATACAAGAATGAGACCTAAAATTAAATTTCAACATAAAGATTTAATACACAAACTATAACAAGGCCGAACATAATGGATCGTGTTCCTTTACGATAGACTGCAAGGTCATTTATAATGAAAAATAATTCATGAAGACCATCATGACAGGAACTTTGACATATGTCTCCCACAATCACATAAAGGGTGAGAACATTTTTGGGGCATGTATCCACCCTACCACGAAGTAGTTACACTTCCCCAAAATCTTTCATGATACAAAAGATACCCAACCCCGCACGAGGTAGACTAACAATGCAAATTCGACAAGAGTAATGGAATAATGCAATATGGCATATCTATATCTAAACTGATATAACAACTTCATGGTTACCTAAGAATGTATATTAAGAATACATTGCTTTCATGAGCATATATGTGTGTAATATCTTCAATCCATGCACTTGATAACTCATCAAGGATCTTATTTTCAATCAAACCTCCATTAATTATAAAATCCAATCAGAACCATAATTTAATTTTCTCAAATTCTCAAGAAATATACAACACTATAATCATAGCCGATACTACAACACATCTCTACATACATAAGTTTAAGATTATTTAGGAGTATCTATAAGAAATCATATAGCAGTCTCATAAAAAAATATAAGGATATCAAACATGAAGACATGGGATGGTCATTCATGAAAAGATATCATGACCTTAATAATGGTTACTCATGACAATGTCTCTTCTTTAACACCCAATAGTTGTATTATGATATCCAAGGCACAATTAGAGTATAGATCATTACTCACCATTTAATCTATCATCAAACAATCAATATCATATGACAATAACCTAGTTTCACCAAAAGATTCCATACCACGATCATATTCAAACATGAATTTTCCCCATTAAACCATTGTCTTTCCCAATACACACAATTATTTCATTTAAGATGTTCCCTTTGAATTAGGTTTGAGATAATATCAAATCAATATTTTAAGAAGAATAACGATAATGGATTTTAAGGATAATTCTTGTTGTTTTTAGAACTTATCATTCAAAATCAAAGAAAGTTCATAACTACTTTTCTTAAGAGGTCAACTCTTATCCACTTGGTGTGGTTCTAATCACCATAAGCTTGTACAAGTTGATCTAAATCCAATCTTGTAATAATATTCAGTAGAATTACTTTGTAAATAAACATTAATGAAATACATCTATTTAGCCTTAAAGAGTTTTATATTTACTTGAAAGTCTACTTTGTTCCTCTTAAGAGTAAATACACTCTTACACACACATGTATATATTCCTATCTATCATATCATAGATTTTATAATTATAAATCTCCCAATAAAAGAATTTAGGATATGCTAAATAATCATTTGATCTTGAAAGGGTAATACAACCATATTAACCTTCAACTATTTATAATGCTATTAATATATTAATCATCAAGATGAAAATCTAAAATTAATTGTAAGAATACTATAAAATCTATCACTTCCTATAACATCATAATGACAATCTGAATAGCTTTCATTAAATCTTGTGTGTAAGCAACACAATTCAAATATGCATGCCCTTAAAACCACAAATTGCATAATCCCAAGCAAAAACCAATTAATTGTTTTTATAGAGACACCCAAAGAAGATTCTCTTTTTTATTTTTATTTTACTATATAAGAAAGATAACAATGTTTACAATTTTTAAAACTATTGTTTTTACTAACACACCATATTTATGATACTTTCATTTTTGGAGATTCTTATATCTCAGAAGCGAGGTGTGGGAAGAAGATGTTGGACAATTATGCAAAAATATCAAGGCAACATATTAACTATGAGACAAGCAAAATTTTCTTTTTAAATGTCTACCAATCCCTCCAAGAGAAAATCACTACTATCCTAGCCTACCAGACTGCTATTCTTCTTAATTTTTATTTGAGGCTTCCTCTCATATCTAAAACCCCCTCCTTATCCTTCTCAAATGGAATTATTGAGATATTCCAAAATAAATTAGAAGGTTGGAAACGTAATTTGCTCAGTATGGTAAGGAAAGTATAGATGGTTAAATCATGTCTTAAGAGCATCCCCATATATTACCTCTTCCTTTTCAAAATATTGGGGAAGGTGGCTGAGATAATTGAGATGATTCAGAAAATATTTTTCAGGATTGGTACTGAGGAGAAAAATTGACTATCCTTAGTTGCTTGGGACAGGGTATGTTGCAAAGCAACAATGATGAAACCCTAAAAACGTAGAGTACCTAAAATATAATTTCAATAACTACCAGAGAAATGCAGAGACGTGGCGAAGATATAGACAGTCAAACCAAATAATAGATTCTTAAAGCACAAACAGAGATATGTAAAACACTGAGAACGAAAAACTATGAATTTATTAAAAATCAAAAATATGTTAACTACCACACAAACTGAGGCAAAATAGGCCACAAGGTAAGGAAGACACATATTGAAAATGCACACAATGGAACGAGAGAATTTCAAATTGAAAAGAGTGAAAATCAATTCATCTTTAGAGGTACCTGAATTCTGGAGCTGAAAACAATTACCTCCGTTCTGCACAAACCTCTCTTTCAACCAAACACACCGAAAAAAAATTGCTTCAACGAAACCCGACAAAGCCCTCAACAAGCTCAGATACATTGTAAATACACATAGTATCCAGACAATGAAAACCCAAAAGTAGCTGTGAACTTTGTGTGCCGCCACAACAAAGGTAAACATGTAGAGAATGAAAACCCAAAATTAATTATGAGCATTGAACAAAAGTGACAGACACACTACCCAAGGACACGAAACACACTTTAGAGAAGCGAAACCTTTAGTCGCATTTAATCCAGGCTCTTCACATCACTCTCAAAGCCATCCATAGAGGGCATGGTAGGCGGTATGTCACCTCATCACCACGTCACACTCAAACACATCAATAGATGACGTTGTTCAAGTTGTCTTATCACCACCCAAGAAACAAGGCTTGGCCAAAAAGTTGCTAAAAAATGGATAATCATCGAAAGGCTGACACTTTGGCAGGCAAAAGCCCGCACAAGGATCTTATTGGCTAATTATGATTAATATATGGAAAGAGAATCTCCAAACTAAATAGCTGCATTGACTACAAATGAACGCTTGAACAAATGAGATATCCTCTAAAATGACATCTACACCTGCATTCTTTATGCCATTTTGAAAGCTTCGTCATATGCCTCTCACGATTAAAATCCTTCTAGATTTATTGCAGAAAGTTTTCATATAGCATATAAATAGGTGCAGAAAAACATGTTGAAGAAGGGGAAGCGTAGAGATAAATGAGTGGAAAGGGAATGCTTGTAGTGAGCGTAAAGCAGGATAAAAGATGCACGCTTGGAAGAATCAATTGGAAGGAAGAAATGAAATAAGTGAGAAAATAAGGATAAAGATGAAACCAATGTGACCAAAATCATGGGATGCCAATTATTTATGCAACTCTTATGGCCATGATTTTGATCCAGCCAAAGAAAACATCCTATTGCTCATTTCAAAGGATTGGGAAAGACATTGCAAATCAAATTTGAAATTCAAATTGGTTGCAGTTTCATTAATGATGAGTGTGACTATGTGCGTCTGTGTGGATCTTCCAGCTTGAGGGCAGTGGGATTAAATTTGAATTCTAACTATGGCTAACTACCGATTGTAGCCATTAACAGAATTGGTTAGAAGAACCAAAACGTCATCGGTGAAAGGAATGGATCAAAAGGCCCGACACCAGCCACTTAAGTGGGGCAACACCTAGAGTGTGTTTGTTAAGCCCAACCCTCTTGATCCTATGTTATAATGAAATAAAATATAAAACTTTTGACTATGGAAAAGCTTAAAGAAGCTGGAATTAGTTGATTTTGATCTTTTTGACTAGTCAAGATAGTTTCCACAAGGAAATCTAGATAATTTATCACACCATGAAAGGATTACCTCAAAGAATAAGGGTTTACTCTATAATGACCAAGCTTGAAGAATTTGATATTTTCAAGTAGTTTATATGGTACATCAAGTCAATAATGAATGTACTAAAAAAAATTAAAATGTTGAAACTAGATAATGCCTAAGATAATTTTGTCAACTTTTGTAAACAAAAGGGAATTAAGATGCAAATATTAGCTACATATACTACATAGAATAATGGGGTAACTAAAAGAAGGAATAAGAAAATTCAAGTAAAATATAAATCAATGCTCAAGGATCATAGTCTTGGATATAAATTATGGAGAGAAGTAATTCATATAACAACTTATTCGATCAATCATAGTTTGTAATTAAAACCTTAGAAATATAATCTGTAAACATGGAATGTTTAGGAAACGAATCCTTAGTTGGGCATTCTAGATTCTTTATGAGTATTTCATTGACACATTCCGAAAGAGAAGAGAAGGAAACTCAATGATAATATTTAAAAATGCATCTTTGTTAGGTATGATGAGTCTGGTAAAGCCTATGACTTTTACAATTTCATAGAAAATAAAGTTCACATCTCTAAAGATGCCAGTTTTGAGGAGTGTGACCTTACAAGTGTTTTTATGTTAAGTTTTTAAAAGAAAAAGATGGATATTATGCATCATCATACACACCGAGAAAATTTAAGCTAAAACCAAAAGGAATTAATGAATCAACAAAAGTAAGAGAAGGTATTGATGAGTCAAATTCAAGCCCATTATCCATTCCAAAATCCAATGAAATCTTGTAAGGAGATACTAAATAGTAAGGAAATAGCCATCAATTGTTATGGCTATGATATCAATTACGCATTGATGATAATTGTTGGTGCTCATGAACCAAGAAGGCTTGAGGAAGTAGTAAAAAAGGAAACATGGTAAATCATTATGAAGCGAGAGGAAGTTGATACACGAAGCAACTGATTGTAAATGTGTACTAAAAAAAAAGTTTAAAATTCATGATTCATTAATAAGCACAAAACAAGATTGATAGCTATAGACAACAAATAGAATCATAGTGTGTTGAAGGTACCCAAGAGTATAGTTTCCCATAGTCACACAGAGCATATTATAAATGCATCATATATTTTTTTGTGTGACGAACCAATGTTTATAAAAAAAATGTTGAAAACACAAACTCCATTAAATCACAATCTCAAAAAACTATTATATTGACCTTGTAACAACTTTCCATAATATAATTTTAAAAAATTATAATAATACAAATCACAATCTCAAAATATCTATTATATACACCACCTCACGATATAATTTAAAAATTTATAATAACAATTTAATTTTATTATTAAAAATCAGAAGTTACGTTGCGGATTTTAATTTATTATTATTTGTCAAATAAAGTTGTAGGATTCGCATTTTTATCAGGGGGAGATTATGTCAAAAAAATAAACTAAAAATAAAAATCTTAAAATTTGTATATAACGATCGGAACGATCACCATTCTACTGGAGCGGTTGAGAGAGTGAGCGAGAAAATTGACTTATTCTAAACAACGAAATATTCCTTTTCGATTTCGATCATACCTGAAGAGTTCCAATGAAGCGTCTCAGATTTTTCTATTTTGCTTGAAAGAGTAAAACCCTTACCGAGTTATAAGCTGATTCGGTCAATTGTCCTGCAACATTTTTGTGCTCTGCTTATAAATTGCCCCTGCCTGCCATGTTTCGTGAACACATATTCAATAACATTTCCATTGTTAGAGCCGAATTTTCTTTGTAAGTAGCCCAACACGCTCTGTAGGAAGGCTTAACGGCTCTCGACATTGTGAGAGAGAACACACACTATCACGAATCTGACAAGATAATTTCAGTGCTGGATTTTCTTTGTTTGTAGCCAATCATGGCTAACAGCGCGCTTGCCGGGTTCCTCATTCTCCTCCTCTTTTTCATGTGTGCAATGTCGTTGGGCAAGGCGGAAGAAGAAGATATAAGGAAGCCCTATATTATTCATATGATCAAATCCATGAAACCCCAACATTTCTATCTACACCAACACTGGTACGCTTCAATGCTCAGCCAGGTCTCAGAATCAAATGCGAATGAGTTGCTATACACATATGATACTCTCTTGCACGGCTTTGCTGCGAGGCTAAGCGAAGCAGAGGCTGACGCCATGGAGAGTATGGGGGGGTGCTTGGCCGTGGTCCCTTCCTCCCTCAATAAAGTTGCCACTACACACACGCCAGAGTTTCTGGGTCTCTCATCCTCCTCCTCTTCTTCTCCTGGATTATGGTCTCAATACTCCACTGGTGGCGAAGATATCATCGTGGGCGTGATTGACACAGGCATATGGCCTGAAAGCAAAAGCTTCAATGATGCAGGGCTTGGACCTGTTCCCTCGAGATGGAAAGGCACATGTGAAAGCGGGCAGGCCTTCAATTCGTCACATTGCAATAGAAAAATCATTGGAGCTCGATACTTCTACAAAGGCTTCCAAAATAATGTTTCTAAAATCAATGAAACGTTGGAATACATGTCTCCCAGAGACGCCCACGGCCACGGCACTCATACAGCCTCAACTGCCGCAGGAGCTGCGGTAACGGGTGCCAGTTTACTCGGTTTCGCCAGTGGAACGGCCAGAGGAATGGCTCCTCATGCCAGGCTGGCCATCTACAAAGCATGTTGGGCGCCTGAAGGCAGATGCGACGACAGCGACGTGGCTGCTGCCATGGAACACGCCATTGCTGATGGCGTCGACATCCTTTCTATCTCAATTAGCTCAGAAGACGTGCCATTCCACATGAATATCAGAGCCATTGCAGCGTTTGGAGCGACAGAAAAGGGAGTATTTGTTTCTGCCGGGGCAGGCAATCGAGGACCACTTTCGTCTACTCTGAGCAACACAGAGCCATGGATTACAACCGTGGGTGCGAGCAGCATCGACAGAGATTTCCCTGCTTCTCTGGTGTTGGGCAACCAGGAGATATACAGAGGCACCTCCGCCTTCAAAGGAGGAGATGGAAAATTGCAAGGGCCATTCCCTCTCGTCTATGTCTCCGCCAGCAACAGCTCAAAGCGTTGTCTTGATGGCAGTCTCGACCCCAATCTGGTGAAGGATAAGATAGTGCTGTGTGATCAGTTGATCGATCCAGATGACTCTAGCGCACCGGAGAAGGCCAATGAAGTAGCTAGAGCAGGCGGTGCAGGAATGATTGTGGCCAATGAAGAGCTCCTTGGAGCACAGCAGCAGTTTTCCTACACTTTTAAATTTCCCGCTATCAGCTTAAGTTTCAAAGCTGGGGAAAAAATAAAATCCTACATCAACAGCACATCGAATACTAGTACTGCCACGGCCGCCATGCGTCTCACTGGATTGACTATTGTGGGAAACGCAACGGCCGCTCCCATAGTGGCTGCTTTTTCATCGAGGGGGCCGAGCGAAGCATATCCTTCTGTTCTCAAGCCTGATATGATTGCTCCTGGTGTCAACATATTGGCAGCATACGCTGGAAGTGTGGACTACATTTTAGATTCGGGGACCTCAATGGCGTGTCCTCATGTCAGCGGCATTGCAGCGCTCATAAAAGCCATCCATCCCACCTGGAGCCCCGCCGCCATCAAATCTGCTCTCATGACGTCTTCCTACATTGTGGATAATAGAAAGCAGGAGATCAGAGATTCAGTAACCATGGAGGCAGCCAACCCATTTGCTATGGGCTCAGGCCACGTGGACCCAAGATCTGCAATGGATCCTGGCCTTGTCTACGACATGGCACCGCAAGATTATATAGACTTTCTATGCTCTCTTAACTACACCAAGAAACAAATTGCTCTTCTCACCAAGAGACTGATCTCGTGTCCCAAGTCCAGTTTCGAAGCTGGAGATCTCAATTACCCTTCGTTTTCTGTTGTGTTTAAGCCGGGCAACAATTCGGCTCAAGTGAGCAGAAGAACAGTGACGAATGTGGGTGCAGTTGCAAAGGGTAATGTAGTATACAGAGCGAGTGTGAAGAGCCCTCCTGGTGTCAGCATCACTGTGGAGCCCCAGACGTTCGTGTTCAGAAATCTGTACGATAAAGCCACCTACATAGTGAAATTTGAAAGCAATATAAGGACTCCATCTCCTTCCGAGGGAGACCAAAATGGCTTTGGAGAGATAAGTTGGACTTGCATTGAGGGTGGAAGACAACTTGTTCGTAGTCCGATCGTATTGACTTGGCAAGCTTCAAACTAATCCAACCTAGCTCAAATATAATATTATTTATATTTAGCAATCCATATGGATAAGATAATCCAACCTAGCCCTGCTACTTAGTATGTCATTTGCAAGCATATATAATGCAGCTTAGTGATTGGTTTGTAATGCATCAAATATAATATTAATTATGAAACCCTAACAAAGGGGTAAGCCATTAGGTTTAGACTAAGCCACTGAAACTCACTAAGACAAGGAAGAATGAATCCGAAAGGAGAAATTCATTCCTCATATCTAGATTTAAGCTTTGCATGATATTTGTAATATTTTGTCACTGTTATTTTATGTCAATCTCTCATTGTTTGTCCTAGATCTAGCATTGAAATTCAACTGTAATTCAAATTTAGTTTTCAACTCTAACAAGGGGAGAATTAACTTGTTTTGAATCAAGTCCTTTTAGGATTGGATCAATCAAGTTTAATTTTGTTCTCTTAATGTTTGGTCGTTAGGCAAAATTAGTGGCTTTATCAACCTAAATGGTAACACCCTAATTTCCACCATCTCACAAAGTCTAATAGAATTAACTTGAAAACATTGAAAAGAACAAGTCTAGATTATCAAATTTAAAGGAAACATACATAATAAACATTTGAATTCTCAAAAACTAAGAATATTACCTCATCGAATAAAAAATGATCTAAAAAACCTCAACTATTTGTCTTACGTTGTGCAATCGACAAAAAGGTGGTCAAATGGTCATGGAATATTCAAAATATGTTTGTGTGAAGCCTAACCACCATGAAAAAGTGTCACTTTATCTCATAACATGCAAAAGGTAGAAAAACTAGAAAATGTGGGCCTAAATCGTGGGTCAACTAATCCTCTTACCCTTTTTTAATGCAAGCTATTTGGCGGGCACAAAATGCCCTATATATAGTTTTGATTTATTCCTCAATGTATTGCTAGTGTAAATGGTTTGTGATTCCTAGTTTAGATAATTAGACTAATGAATCCCATTTACTTACTCTACAATAAGGAGCCTCATGAACCCCTTTATAGGCCAACAACAAAAACATGAGGAAATAAGGGGAAACAAAAACTCCCTATGTGACAAGCCCTATACTGAACCAACTAATGTAAAAGCCAAAATTTATTGAGCCAGGGGTACAACCTTATGTTGAACCTCTATTTCCAACCATAATGTCCCCACAAGAATGATCACCCATGTGGAATGAGCAGACTGCAATGCAAGAAGAGGACCATTTGCATAATAATTAGGTTTTAGCATATCTATGTAATCCTATCCATATCAAATAACTTCAAACAACAAAAATATAACACCTTAATTTCCTATCACTCACACAATTTTAGGCACCAAGGAGAACCTCCAATTTAAATTTTTTTGTTAGTGCCATGATAAATTATTTTTAGAATAAAATAAAATAAATTTTAAGTGAATAAAATAGTTGCAAATTTTATATCTCCCACATTTGTTTTAGATATATGTATTTAAGATAACTATACTACCTTAGATTGACGTACAGGATTATATGTACATGCTTTGCAACCAGTCGATTTTAGAATAACATGTAAATTAATTAGATATTCATATCTTAACTTGGTTTCTGATAGGATTTATCTTTCTAAATCCAACCTCGTCACATCAATAATTGTTTGGGGATAATTAAAACTATGAATATGAATGTTTCTTAGATTTTGACTTAGTAAAGGATAATTATAATTTCTTTTTTATTTTTCTTTCAATTTATTTGTGTTTTTGTAATTTTTCTTAAATAATTATACCTTTTTATTTGCCTCTATTTTTATGTCACTCCTTTAAAATTCTATGGAAATTATGTCATCATGGCCTACCATATCATGCTCCATCCTACTACTTTCCTACTTAGATATTTTTCTTGTACTTCATATCAAAAATATGTTATCAATGTCTACCATATGATGGTGCATCCTTTTACATGATACATTGAATTAGGTTGCTCAAATTTTAAAAATGTACTGTGAGCATCACAAATTTTATCATGACATTATTAACACTCTGCATTTATTCTTATTTATAACTATTGATAAATAACATTCTTTCTGTCCCATCCTTTGAGTCCCACCCATCTATTTAGTCCCATGTTCTTTTATTTTATTTCAAGTGTTCATCCATCTCTTTTATTCTTCCTTGTGCTTTGGACCAACACTCGGTGACATTAAATATTTCTTATTCTACATTATTTACAAATCCACCACTTCTTTTATATGTGGCACCCTTTGAACAAGGGCAACATTTAGACACCTATATTTCATCACCTTGTTAATTAAATCCATCATAATCCTATTTGGGAAAATCCATCATTCTAACCAATCAATTCTATTATCATTTCTTAATTGACTAATTCTATTGTGCTCATCATCATGCCACATTGATACTGTCTTATGGACTTTTCCATGTTAATGCACCTTATTAATTAATTGATTACATTATATCAATTAATAAATTTCAATCACCCATATATCATCCCATGACTAATTAATTCATAAAACATAATTAATTAATTAATCAGCTATTTCCTAAATAATTGTTGTGCCCGTCCTGCCCATTGGGCCATAGTTTGTTCCTCAAGTTGGGGACCACCACATTACAAGAGTAATGTACATGCTTTAGTTCTCAAAACCCTCGATTGAATGATCAACCTCTTTCCTTTAAGCGTCAAGTCTTGGTTATGTCCAATGGGGCCCCACCTCACTTTATCACCTTATTGCCATCTAATGGAAATTTAAATCACTAGGATTTATCATTATTGAGCCTTGTTCCACCCGATACCCCGATCCCCGGTAGTATCATGTTAGTGGGTCCCTCATAGGTCACATATCAACCGGACACGCGTTAGAAACTTTTTCAGCACACACACTTCTCGTGTTATGCAGTTCTTAAAGAACCCGATTGCCTGATATTTCGATAGTAGCAGCCTCAAGACCGACAACTCATGCAATGACGTCAATAAATTACCTTTTGGTAATGGGAAATAAATGAAGCATTAATAAAATGTTTTTTTTTCAAATCTCAAAGTAGTACGACAACCGCCGAAACAAAAGAATTAATTTCTCCATGTATTCATATGGCTATCACCTTTTCTCATCCTATTTGCATTTGAGACTTCTGGTAAACTTGAAGGGGTGTATAGGCGAAAGCACAAAACCAGGTTTGAGGATAGAATCTCTGTTTGCATAAAATTGTTAAAATTTCTGGTTTTCTTGTTGATAAGATAGGGGAAGTTTGTTAATTTGGCATTCATGAACATCCGTTCTTCTCATAAATCCTTTCTATTTTATCCCAATTTGATCTTTCACCCTCTATCAGAAACCCTAGCCCTTCTGTGTTTAGCTTTTATGGCACCTAAACCCTCTCAGCCCATTGAAAGAAAATTAGACCATATCAAAGATAGAGAAATCGAACCATTTACAATGCATGACATTCAGAAGAGGCTTCATAGTTTAGAGAAGTGTCCCATTACACAAAAAGTCATTGAATCTACTATATCTCAAGCTAAAGGTTATCCTTTCACCATTGCATGCCTATAATTGGTCCTCTCCTGTGTGCAACATTATCATCCCGACTCCCATGAAATCCAAAGTGTGAATTAAGTTCTGATAGACAAAATAGATACATATAATATTTCTCTTGCACTACACATCCTTCAAAGAGAAGGTGAGGTGAATTTATCTTATTACTCGGGATGGGGGTTCTTTCAGAACTGTATAGATTGGTGTCTGGACACTATTGTTCAAGGTTGGTTAAAATCCCCTTGACCTAGTACATCTACGTTACCTTCTCGAATAAAAATGGAGCTGTTTAGAGATGATATCACCGATATCATTGTGTTGTTGTGCTGTGTGGTTGGTCGACCTAGGATAAAATTCTTTGAAGAATGGATGTTTCATTTTTTCCTCAGTGTTTGTGATGATAGAAATCAGATTGACTAGGCAGGGTTAATATGTGATTCCCTTCACAAACAACTTGTAAAGTTTAATGATAGGAGTGAATTATGCTTTTGCTTTGTGCTTTGCTATGTATTAGCTGTCAAGAGAATCTCTTGGCTGGGTTTGAGACAAGTTGGAAATGTCACAAATGGTGTCCATGTTTATAATTGTTTCCCTCAATTACATAAAAGAGACGGTATGAGGAATTTCTCTCACATCCATGACACTTTATTCATGACAATCATAAAAGACATTGAAGTAAACCCTGAAAAGAGAATATCAGAGGAGGCTATGGCCCTAATTCAATATTATGGTAGCTTCTATATTCAGTACATAATTTTCTCATAATTGAGAATAGGAGTTTATGAAAAGGCTAGATTAAGATTACCCAAGTATGCCTCTAATTATCTCTTCTTGGAACTATGTCGTTATATGACCTTTGTTAATACAAAATATATACAAATGAGAAAGAAAGGGTACTCTTTTCCTATGAGCTTGTCTCAATTTTCTTGTAGAAATAATGAATCTCCAAAATTTTTTGATAAACTTCTAGCTAAGATTGGTTTTTGTTCCCTACCCATAAGGATCGATTTTGATAGTAAGGGTTATGTTAAAAAAAAATTCTATGGAGCTGCTCACTATGTTCACTTACCCAAGCTATAACAAGAATGGGACCTAAAATTAAATTTCAACATAAAGATAAAGAAGCAACGAGGATGTGATTGTTTGATTTCTTGTTTCCTACTTAGTTGTTCAATTTTTAAAGTCCTTGCTCATACTATTGGTCCTAGTGGACCGTTTAGTTGGAAGTTATTCTTAAACTCTCTTTAATTGGTTGTCTCCAAGAAGTCATTATTTTGATTAGTTTATGGTCAAACTATTTAAGGTTGGTAGGAATCATTGTTAACAGTTTCGATTTGGAACTTAAAGGATCCAAATTTCAGTTAGCAGCAATATTGTAATTTTATGAAAGTTTAATGGAATTCTGTTTGAAGGAGACTTTGTGCTGATTCAATCAGAGCTCTGATCTATATTTGATGCTATCATCAATATTTATATCTGAATGATTGATTGAATGTGGGAATATCTGTTCTTTATTTAGAATTTGTGCTATAACGAATAGTGGTTTCCTACATTATTGTGAATTTACATTCGATATTATGAATGTTCTTGTTTGTGATTTATTTTATGCGGTGATCATTCATTAGTAAAAATATTTGTATGAATGTTGGTAAATGATTTGTGTTTAAGATATATGGAAATTGATCTTTATACTTTGATGTGATGGTCATGTGTAATTAATCTCATGTTTTCCTTCCTCTTTATTTTGTAAAGTTTACCTTTCCTGCTTTCTAGTTAAAAGCATACCCAAAATAACCTAAATTGATATCATAAGATGGATTTGTACCTCTAAAATTGAAAGGAAAGTTGCAAAGCCATAGCAACTTCTCCGACTGTTGTTAATAGTTTGCTCTCTTATTCGGGGCTAAGAGTCGATACTGTCATATTTTGAAGAGAACAAAATCTATTAACCAACAATAATACATGCACATATACCTAGTTAAAATAAATAAATAATCATAATTATCCTCATCCACATTTAATTTATGTTAACTTAATTAAATATTTTTTTGATTCAAGTTATTTTACTAATTAAACAAGTTAGATTCAGGTTATTTAACTAATCAATCAATTGAGTTAATTAAATTAGTTCTAGGTTATTTGACTAATCAATCAATTGAGTTAATTGGTCAATCAAACCAGTTAACTCTAAATCAAATATATAGTCCACAAAATCAATTAAATCAATCTAAACATATGTATTTTCACTTTTGAAAAATCTAAAAAATTCACTATTTTTTCGGAAATTGAGGAAGCTCTCTAAATAACCATTGACCTACTTTGAATATTTTAATCATGTCATTGTTATGCTACTCAAAATATTTAATAACAATTGAGTCTCCATAATATTTTTTTTTGATTTGCATGTGTTTAGAATTTGGATTTTAATTTTTTGAAAATTTCTAAATTTTATTCTAAAATCACAATATATAATTTAAAATATTATATAAAAGAATATTAGTAATTATGTATAAGATTTAAAATTTATATAGTTAATGACATAGAGAAAAATCATATAATACATATTGTATATATATTTTAAATTTATTTCAAAAGATTAATAATTATATAAAGATCTTAATTTCATGAGAGTCTGAAATAAATAAATAAATTAAGGCATGAGATATTATTTGATAATAAAATAAATCAAATAAAATTGACAATGTTTATTAAAAATAAATTGAAACATTACATATGACCATGTAGTAGAAATGCAATATACATTTGCTTCTTTTTATTTGATAATAGCTTTGCCTAAAGAGTAGTCATCGTCTTCATATTTCACTCATCTATAAATTTGGTTAAGATAACTCGAGAATGTTTGAATCATCATGCTATTGTCTATATCATCCTAGAATTAGCATCAAATTTATGAAATTTAGTTATGTTGTTCTTTCTCTTAACAAAATTAGTATTTTTCATTTATTTTCTTATGAGCCAAGTTGGGATGAAAAATGCATGTGTGACACATACTTTCCAAAATATTTGATTTATTTCTACAAACTAACCTTTTTATATTTAGAGTTGGGATCTTTTATTAAATTGTGTGAGGTTTGAGAAAATAATATAATTAAGAAAAAAAGATAATAATATTATGTATGAAGATATAGCCTTACGAACTTACCACATCTAATGTACTTAAATTTTTGGTAATATCAGAACACATATTAATAGAAACATCAGAGTACTTAAGTTTAATATTTTAAAACTCATCTCTCTATAGGTTTAAAAATTCCCTTTAAATTTATTTAATTGAATAAAACATTTTGAAAACATATGCACCAAAAACCATCATAAACAAAATAATATCAATTTTGGTTAGACTCAAATTAAAATTATAATTACGATTAATATCTAGAAAGAGATTCCCCATATTAAATAGTTGCATTGACTACAAAGGAAGGCATGAAAAAATGAGATATCCTCTAAAATGACATCTACACCTCCATTCTTCATGCCATTTTGAAAGCTTCCTCGTATGCTTCTCATGATTAAGATGCTTCTAGATTTATTGCAAAAAAATTTCAAATAGCATATAAATGGGTGGAGAAAAACATGTTGAAGAAGGGAAACATAGAGACAAATGATGTAATGGCATCCATAATTTCAAAATAACATAATTTACAGAATTCATAGAAAAATTCATAAAATAAAGTGTTACTATTCCACAAGTGCGGATATACAAGAATGAGACCTAAAATTAAATTTCAACATAAAGATTTAATACACAAACTATAACAAGGCCGAACATAATGGATCGTGTTCCTTTACGATAGACTGCAAGGTCATTTATAATGAAAAATAATTCATGAAGACCATCATGACAGGAACTTTGACATATGTCTCCCACAATCACATAAAGGGTGAGAACATTTTTGGGGCATGTATCCACCCTACCACGAAGTAGTTACACTTCCCCAAAATCTTTCATGATACAAAAGATACCCAACCCGGCACGAGGTAGACTAACAATGCAAATTCGACAAGAGTAATGGAATAATGCAATATGGCATATCTATATCTAAACTGATATAACAACTTCATGGTTACCTAAGAATGTATATTAAGAATACATTGCTTTCATGAGCATATATGTGTGTAATATCTTCAATCCATGCACTTGATAACTCATCAAGGATCTTATTTTCAATCAAACCTCCATTAATTATAAAATCCAATCAGAACCATAATTTAATTTTCTCAAATTCTCAAGAAATATACAACACTATAATCATAGCCGATACTACAACACATCTCTACATACATAAGTTTAAGATTATTTAGGAGTATCTATAAGAAATCATATAGCAGTCTCATAAAAAAATATAAGGATATCAAACATGAAGACACGGGATGGTCATTCATGAAAAGATATCATGACCTTAATAATGGTTACTCATGACAATGTCTCTTCTTTAACACCCAATAGTTGTATTATGATATCCAAGGCACAATTAGAGTATAGATCATTACTCACCATTTAATCTATCATCAAACAATCAATATCATATGACAATAACCTAGTTTCACCAAAAGATTCCATACCACGATCATATTCAAACATGAATTTTCCCCATTAAACCATTGTCTTTCCCAATACACACAATTATTTCATTTAAGATGTTCCCTTTGAATTAGGTTTGAGATAATATCAAATCAATATTTTAAGAAGAATAACGATAATGGATTTTAAGGATAATTCTTGTTGTTTTTAGAACTTATCATTCAAAATCAAAGAAAGTTCATAACTACTTTTCTTAAGAGGTCAACTCTTATCCACTTGGTGTGGTTCTAATCACCATAAGCTTGTACAAGTTGATCTAAATCCAATCTTGTAATAATATTCAGTAGAATTACTTTGTAAATAAACATTAATGAAATACATCTATTTAGCCTTAAAGAGTTTTATATTTACTTGAAAATCTACTTTGTTCCTCTTAAGAGTAAATACACTCTTACACACACATGTATATATTCCTATCTATCATATCATAGATTTTATAATTATAAATCTCCCAATAAAAGAATTTAGGATATGCTAAATAATCATTTGATCTTGAAAGGGTAATACAACCATATTAACCTTCAACTATTTATAATGCTATTAATATATTAATCATCAAGATGAAAATCTAAAATTAATTGTAAGAATACTATAAAATCTATCACTTCCTATAACATCATAATGACAATCTGAATAGCTTTCATTAAATCTTGTGTGTAAGCAACACAATTCAAATATGCATGCCCTTAAAACCACAAATTGCATAATCCCAAGCAAAAACCAATTAATTGTTTTTATAGAGACACCCAAAGAAGATTCTCTTTTTTATTTTTATTTTACTATATAAGAAAGATAACAATGTTTACAATTTTTAAAACTATTGTTTTTACTAACACACCATATTTATGATACTTTCATTTTTGGAGATTCTTATATCTCAGAAGCGAGGTGTGGGAAGAAGATGTTGGACAATTATGCAAAAATATCAAGGCAACATATTAACTATGAGACAAGCAAACTTTTCTTTTTAAATGTCTACCAATCCCTCCAAGAGAAAATCACTACTATCCTAGCCTACCAGACTGCTATTCTTCTTAATTTTTATTTGAGCCTTCCTCTCATATCTAAAACCCCCTCCTTATCCTTCTCAAATGGAATTATTGAGATATTCCAAAATAAATTAGAAGGTTGGAAACGTAATTTGCTCAGTATGGTAAGGAAAGTATAGATGGTTAAATCATGTCTTAAGAGCATCCCCATATATTACCTCTTCCTTTTCAAAATATTGGGGAAGGTGGCTGAGATAATTGAGATGATTCAGAAAATATTTTTCAGGATTGGTACTGAGGAGAAAAATTGACTATCCTTAGTTGCCTGGGACAGGGTATGCTGCAAAGCAACAATGATGAAACCCTAAAAACGTAGAGTACCTAAAATATAATTTCAATAACTACCAGAGAAATGCAGAGACGTGGCGAAGATATAGACAGTCAAACCAAATAATAGATTCTTAAAGCACAAACAGAGATATGTAAAACACTGAGAACGAAAAACTATGAATTTATTAAAAATCAAAAATATGTTAACTACCACACAAACTGAGGCAAAATAGGCCACAAGGTAAGGAAGACACATATTGAAAATGCACACAATGGAACGAGAGAATTTCAAATTGAAAAGAGTGAAAATCAATTCATCTTTAGAGGTACCTGAATTCTGGAGTTGAAAACAATTACCTCCGTTCTGCACAAACCTCTCTTTCAACCAAACACACCGAAAAAAAATTGCTTCAACGAAACCCGACAAAGCCCTCAACAAGCTCAGATACATTGTAAATACACATAGTATCCAGACAATGAAAACCCAAAAGTAGCTGTGAACTTTGTGTGCCGCCACAACAAAGGTAAACATGTAGAGAATGAAAACCCAAAATTAATTATGAGCATTGAACAAAAGTGACAGACACACTACCCAAGGACACGAAACACACTTTAGAGAAGCGAAACCTTTAGTCGCATTCAATGCAGGCTCTTCACATCACTCTCAAAGCCATCCATAGAGGGCATGGTAGGCGGTATGTCACCTCATCACCACGTCACACTCAAACACATCAATAGATGACGTTGTTCAAGTTGTCTTATCACCACCCAAGAAACAAGGCTTGGCCAAAAAGTTGCTAAAAAATGGATAATCATCGAAAGGCTGACACTTTGGCAGGCAAAAGCCTGCACAAGGTTCTTATTGGCTAATTATGATTAATATATGGAAAGAGAATCTCCAAATTAAATAGCTGCATTGACTACAAATGAACGCTTGAACAAATGAGATATCCTCTAAAATGACATCTACACCTGCATTCTTTATGCCATTTTGAAAGCTTCATCATATGCCTCTCATGATTAAAACCCTTCTAGATTTATTGCAGAAAGTTTTCAAATAGCATATAAATAGGTGCAGAAAAACATGTTGAAGAAGGGAAGCGTAGAGATAAATGAGTGGAAAGGGAATGCTTGTATTGAGCGTAAAGGAGGATAAAAGATGTAAGCTTGGAAGAATCAATTGGAAGGAAGAAATGAAATAAGTGAGAAAATAAGGATAAAGATGAAACCAATGTGACCAAAATCATGGGATGCCAATTATTTCTGCAACTCTTATGGCCATGATTTTGATCCAGCCAAAGAAAACATCCTATTGCTCATTTCAAAGGATTGGGAAAGACATTGCAAATCAAATTTGAAATTCAAATTGGTTGCAGTTTCATTAATGATGAGTGTGACTATGTGCGTCTGTGTGGATCTTCCAGCTTGAGGGCAGTGGGATTAAATTTGAATTCTAACTATGGCTAACTACCGATTGTAGCCATTAACAGAATTGGTTAGAAGAACCAAAACGTCATCGGTGAAAGGAATGGATCAAAAGGCCCGACACCAGCCACTTAAGTGGGGCAACACCTAGAGTGTGTTTGTTAAGCCCAACCCTCTTGATCCTATGTTATAATGAAATAAAATATAAAACTTTTGACTATGGAAAAGCTTAAAGAAGCTGGAATTAGTTGATTTTGATCTTTTTGACTAGTCAAGATAGTTTCCACAAGGAAATCTAGATAATTTATCACACCATGAAAGGATTACCTCAAAGAATAAGGGTTTACTCTATAATGAACAAGCTTGAAGAATTTGATATTTTCAAGTAGTTTATATGGTACATCAAGTCAATAATGAATGTACTAAAAAAAATTAAAATGTTGAAACTAGATAATGCCTAAGATAATTTTGGTAAACTTTTGTAAACAAAAGGGAATTAAGATGCAAATATTAGCTACATATACTACATAGAATAATGGGGTAACTAAAAGAAGGAATAAGAAAATTCAAGTAAAATATAAATCAATGCTCAAGGATCATAGTCTTGGATATAAATTATGGAGAGAAGTAATTCATATAACAACTTATTCGATCAATCATAGTTTGTAATTAAAACCTTAGAAATATAATCTGTAAACATGGAATGTTTAGGAAACGAATCCTTAGTTGGGCATTCTAGATTCTTTATGAGTATTTCATTGACACATTCCGAAAGAGAAGAGAAGGAAACTCAATGATAATATTTAAAAATGCATCTTTGTTAGGTATGATGAGTCTGGTAAAGCCTATGACTTTTACAATTTCATAGAAAATAAAGTTCACATCTCTAAAGATGCCAGTTTTGAGGAGTGTGACCTTACAAGTGTTTTTATGTTAAGTTTTTAAAAGAAAAAGATGGATATTATGCATCATCATACACACCGAGAAAATTTAAGCTAAAACCAAAAGGAATTAATGAATCAACAAAAGTAAGAGAAGGTATTGATGAGTCAAATTCAAGCCCATTATCCATTCCAAAATCCAATGAAATCTTGTAAGGAGATACTAAATAGTAAGGAAATAGCCATCAATTGTTATGGCTATGATATCAATTACGCATTGACGATAATTGTTGGTGCTCATGAACCAAGAAGGCTTGAGGAAGTAGTAAAAAAGGAAACATGGTAAATCATTATGAAGCGAGAGGAAGTTGATACACGAAGCAACTGATTGTAAATGTGTACTAAAAAAAAAGTTTAAAATTCATGATTCATTAATAAGCACAAAACAAGATTGATAGCTATAGACAACAAATAGAATCATAGTGTGTTGAAGGTACCCAAGAGTATAGTTTCCCATAGTCACACAGAGCATATTATAAATGCATCATATATTTTTTTGTGTGACGAACCAATGTTTATAAAAAAAATGTTGAAAACACAAACTCCATTAAATCACAATCTCAAAAAACTATTATATTGACCTTGTAACAACTTTCCATAATATAATTTTAAAAAATTATAATAATACAAATCACAATCTCAAAATATCTATTATATACACCACCTCACGATATAATTTAAAAATTTATAATAACAATTTAATTTTATTATTAAAAATCAGAAGTTACGTTGCGGATTTTAATTTATTATTATTTGTCAAATAAAGTTGTAGGATTCGCATTTTTATCAGGGGGAGATTATGTCAAAAAAATAAACTAAAAATAAAAATCTTAAAATTTGTATATAACGATCGGAACGATCACCATTCTACTGGAGCGGTTGAGAGAGTGAGCGAGAAAATTGACTTATTCTAAACAACGAAATATTCCTTTTCGATTTCGATCATACCTGAAGAGTTCCAATGAAGCGTCTCAGATTTTTCTATTTTGCTTGAAAGAGTAAAACCCTTACCGAGTTATAAGCTGATTCGGTCAATTGTCCTGCAACATTTTTGTGCTCTGCTTATAAATTGCCCCTGCCTGCCATGTTTCGTGAACACATATTCAATAACATTTCCATTGTTAGAGCCGAATTTTCTTTGTAAGTAGCCCAACACGCTCTGTAGGAAGGCTTAACGGCTCTCGACATTGTGAGAGAGAACACACACTATCACGAATCTGACAAGATAATTTCAGTGCTGGATTTTCTTTGTTTGTAGCCAATCATGGCTAACAGCGCGCTTGCCGGGTTCCTCATTCTCCTCCTCTTTTTCATGTGTGCAATGTCGTTGGGCAAGGCGGAAGAAGAAGATATAAGGAAGCCCTATATTATTCATATGATCAAATCCATGAAACCCCAACATTTCTATCTACACCAACACTGGTACGCTTCAATGCTCAGCCAGGTCTCAGAATCAAATGCGAATGAGTTGCTATACACATATGATACTCTCTTGCACGGCTTTGCTGCGAGGCTAAGCGAAGCAGAGGCTGACGCCATGGAGAGTATGGAGGGGTGCTTGGCCGTGGTCCCTTCCTCCCTCAATAAAGTTGCCACTACACACACGCCAGAGTTTCTGGGTCTCTCATCCTCCTCCTCTTCTTCTCCTGGATTATGGTCTCAATACTCCACTGGTGGCGAAGATATCATCGTGGGCGTGATTGACACAGGCATATGGCCTGAAAGCAAAAGCTTCAATGATGCAGGGCTTGGACCTGTTCCCTCGAGATGGAAAGGCACATGTGAAAGCGGGCAGGCCTTCAATTCGTCACATTGCAATAGAAAAATCATTGGAGCTCGATACTTCTACAAAGGCTTCCAAAATAATGTTTCTAAAATCAATGAAACGTTGGAATACATGTCTCCCAGAGACGCCCACGGCCACGGCACTCATACAGCCTCAACTGCCGCAGGAGCTGCGGTAACGGGTGCCAGTTTACTCGGTTTCGCCAGTGGAACGGCCAGAGGAATGGCTCCTCATGCCAGGCTGGCCATCTACAAAGCATGTTGGGCGCCTGAAGGCAGATGCGACGACAGCGACGTGGCTGCTGCCATGGAACACGCCATTGCTGATGGCGTCGACATCCTTTCTATCTCAATTAGCTCAGAAGACGTGCCATTCCACATGAATATCAGAGCCATTGCAGCGTTTGGAGCGACAGAAAAGGGAGTATTTGTTTCTGCCGGGGCAGGCAATCGAGGACCACTTTCGTCTACTCTGAGCAACACAGAGCCATGGATTACAACCGTGGGTGCGAGCAGCATCGACAGAGATTTCCCTGCTTCTCTGGTGTTGGGCAACCAGGAGATATACAGAGGCACCTCCGCCTTCAAAGGAGGAGATGGAAAATTGCAAGGGCCATTCCCTCTCGTCTATGTCTCCGCCAGCAACAGCTCAAAGCGTTGTCTTGATGGCAGTCTCGACCCCAATCTGGTGAAGGATAAGATAGTGCTGTGTGATCAGTTGATCGATCCAGATGACTCTAGCGCACCGGAGAAGGCCAATGAAGTAGCTAGAGCAGGCGGTGCAGGAATGATTGTGGCCAATGAAGAGCTCCTTGGAGCACAGCAGCAGTTTTCCTACACTTTTAAATTTCCCGCTATCAGCTTAAGTTTCAAAGCTGGGGAAAAAATAAAATCCTACATCAACAGCACATCGAATACTAGTACTGCCACGGCCGCCATGCGTCTCACTGGATTGACTATTGTGGGAAACGCAACGGCCGCTCCCATAGTGGCTGCTTTTTCATCGAGGGGGCCGAGCGAAGCATATCCTTCTGTTCTCAAGCCTGATATGATTGCTCCTGGTGTCAACATATTGGCAGCATACGCTGGAAGTGTGGACTACATTTTAGATTCGGGGACCTCAATGGCGTGTCCTCATGTCAGCGGCATTGCAGCGCTCATAAAAGCCATCCATCCCACCTGGAGCCCCGCCGCCATCAAATCTGCTCTCATGACGTCTTCCTACATTGTGGATAATAGAAAGCAGGAGATCAGAGATTCAGTAACCATGGAGGCAGCCAACCCATTTGCTATGGGCTCAGGCCACGTGGACCCAAGATCTGCAATGGATCCTGGCCTTGTCTACGACATGGCACCGCAAGATTATATAGACTTTCTATGCTCTCTTAACTACACCAAGAAACAAATTGCTCTTCTCACCAAGAGACTGATCTCGTGTCCCAAGTCCAGTTTCGAAGCTGGAGATCTCAATTACCCTTCGTTTTCTGTTGTGTTTAAGCCGGGCAACAATTCGGCTCAAGTGAGCAGAAGAACAGTGACGAATGTGGGTGCAGTTGCAAAGGGTAATGTAGTATACAGAGCGAGTGTGAAGAGCCCTCCTGGTGTCAGCATCACTGTGGAGCCCCAGACGTTCGTGTTCAGAAATCTGTACGATAAAGCCACCTACATAGTGAAATTTGAAAGCAATATAAGGACTCCATCTCCTTCCGAGGGAGACCAAAATGGCTTTGGAGAGATAAGTTGGACTTGCATTGAGGGTGGAAGACAACTTGTTCGTAGTCCGATCGTATTGACTTGGCAAGCTTCAAACTAATCCAACCTAGCTCAAATATAATATTATTTATATTTAGCAATCCATATGGATAAGATAATCCAACCTAGCCCTGCTACTTAGTATGTCATTTGCAAGCATATATAATGCAGCTTAGTGATTGGTTTGTAATGCATCAAATATAATATTAATTATGAAACCCTAACAAAGGGGTAAGCCATTAGGTTTAGACTAAGCCACTGAAACTCACTAAGACAAGGAAGAATGAATCCGAAAGGAGAAATTCATTCCTCATATCTAGATTTAAGCTTTGCATGATATTTGTAATATTTTGTCACTGTTATTTTATGTCAATCTCTCATTGTTTGTCCTAGATCTAGCATTGAAATTCAACTGTAATTCAAATTTAGTTTTCAACTCTAACAAGGGGAGAATTAACTTGTTTTGAATCAAGTCCTTTTAGGATTGGATCAATCAAGTTTAATTTTGTTCTCTTAATGTTTGGTCGTTAGGCAAAATTAGTGGCTTTATCAACCTAAATGGTAACACCCTAATTTCCACCATCTCACAAAGTCTAATAGAATTAACTTGAAAACATTGAAAAGAACAAGTCTAGATTATCAAATTTAAAGGAAACATACATAATAAACATTTGAATTCTCAAAAACTAAGAATATTACCTCATCGAATAAAAAATGATCTAAAAAACCTCAACTATTTGTCTTACGTTGTGCAATCGACAAAAAGGTGGTCAAATGGTCATGGAATATTCAAAATATGTTTGTGTGAAGCCTAACCACCATGAAAAAGTGTCACTTTATCTCATAACATGCAAAAGGTAGAAAAACTAGAAAATGTGGGCCTAAATCGTGGGTCAACTAATCCTCTTACCCTTTTTTAATGCAAGCTATTTGGCGGGCACAAAATGCCCTATATATAGTTTTGATTTATTCCTCAATGTATTGCTAGTGTAAATGGTTTGTGATTCCTAGTTTAGATAATTAGACTAATGAATCCCATTTACTTACTCTACAATAAGGAGCCTCATGAACCCCTTTATAGGCCAACAACAAAAACATGAGGAAATAAGGGGAAACAAAAACTCCCTATGTGACAAGCCCTATACTGAACCAACTAATGTAAAAGCCAAAATTTATTGAGCCAGGGGTACAACCTTATGTTGAACCTCTATTTCCAACCATAATGTCCCCACAAGAATGATCACCCATGTGGAATGAGCAGACTGCAATGCAAGAAGAGGACCATTTGCATAATAATTAGGTTTTAGCATATCTATGTAATCCTATCCATATCAAATAACTTCAAACAACAAAAATATAACACCTTAATTTCCTATCACTCACACAATTTTAGGCACCAAGGAGAACCTCCAATTTAAATTTTTTTGTTAGTGCCATGATAAATTATTTTTAGAATAAAATAAAATAAATTTTAAGTGAATAAAATAGTTGCAAATTTTATATCTCCCACATTTGTTTTAGATATATGTATTTAAGATAACTATACTACCTTAGATTGACGTACAGGATTATATGTACATGCTTTGCAACCAGTCGATTTTAGAATAACATGTAAATTAATTAGATATTCATATCTTAACTTGGTTTCTGATAGGATTTATCTTTCTAAATCCAACCTCGTCACATCAATAATTGTTTGGGGATAATTAAAACTATGAATATGAATGTTTCTTAGATTTTGACTTAGTAAAGGATAATTATAATTTCTTTTTTATTTTTCTTTCAATTTATTTGTGTTTTTGTAATTTTTCTTAAATAATTATACCTTTTTATTTGCCTCTATTTTTATGTCACTCCTTTAAAATTCTATGGAAATTATGTCATCATGGCCTACCATATCATGCTCCATCCTACTACTTTCCTACTTAGATATTTTTCTTGTACTTCATATCAAAAATATGTTATCAATGTCTACCATATGATGGTGCATCCTTTTACATGATACATTGAATTAGGTTGCTCAAATTTTAAAAATGTACTGTGAGCATCACAAATTTTATCATGACATTATTAACACTCTGCATTTATTCTTATTTATAACTATTGATAAATAACATTCTTTCTGTCCCATCCTTTGAGTCCCACCCATCTATTTAGTCCCATGTTCTTTTATTTTATTTCAAGTGTTCATCCATCTCTTTTATTCTTCCTTGTGCTTTGGACCAACACTCGGTGACATTAAATATTTCTTATTCTACATTATTTACAAATCCACCGCTTCTTTTATATGTGGCACCCTTTGAACAAGGGCAACATTTAGACACCTATATTTCATCACCTTGTTAATTAAATCCATCATAATCCTATTTGGGAAAATCCATCATTCTAACCAATCAATTCTATTATCATTTCTTAATTGACTAATTCTATTGTGCTCATCATCATGCCACATTGATACTGTCTTATGGACTTTTCCATGTTAATGCACCTTATTAATTAATTGATTACATTATATCAATTAATAAATTTCAATCACCCATATATCATCCCATGACTAATTAATTCATAAAACATAATTAATTAATTAATCAGCTATTTCCTAAATAATTGTTGTGCCCGTCCTGCCCATTGGGCCATAGTTTGTTCCTCAAGTTGGGGACCACCACATTACAAGAGTAATGTACATGCTTTAGTTCTCAAAACCCTCGATTGAATGATCAACCTCTTTCCTTTAAGCGTCAAGTCTTGGTTATGTCCAATGGGGCCCCACCTCACTTTATCACCTTATTGCCATCTAATGGAAATTTAAATCACTAGGATTTATCATTATTGAGCCTTGTTCCACCCGATACCCCGATCCCCGGTAGTATCATGTTAGTGGGTCCCTCATAGGTCACATATCAACCGGACACGCGTTAGAAACTTTTTCAGCACACACACTTCTCGTGTTATGCAGTTCTTAAAGAACCCGATTGCCTGATATTTCGATAGTAGCAGCCTCAAGACCGACAACTCATGCAATGACGTCAATAAATTACCTTTTGGTAATGGGAAATAAATGAAGCATTAATAAAATGTTTTTTTTTCAAATCTCAAAGTAGTACGACAACCGCCGAAACAAAAGAATTAATTTCTCCATGTATTCATATGGCTATCACCTTTTCTCATCCTATTTGCATTTGAGACTTCTGGTAAACTTGAAGGGGTGTATAGGCGAAAGCACAAAACCAGGTTTGAGGATAGAATCTCTGTTTGCATAAAATTGTTAAAATTTCTGGTTTTCTTGTTGATAAGATAGGGGAAGTTTGTTAATTTGGCATTCATGAACATCCGTTCTTCTCATAAATCCTTTCTATTTTATCCCAATTTGATCTTTCACCCTCTATCAGAAACCCTAGCCCTTCTGTGTTTAGCTTTTATGGCACCTAAACCCTCTCAGCCCATTGAAAGAAAATTAGACCATATCAAAGATAGAGAAATCGAACCATTTACAATGCATGACATTCAGAAGAGGCTTCATAGTTTAGAGAAGTGTCCCATTACACAAAAAGTCATTGAATCTACTATATCTCAAGCTAAAGGTTATCCTTTCACCATTGCATGCCTATAATTGGTCCTCTCCTGTGTGCAACATTATCATCCCGACTCCCATGAAATCCAAAGTGTGAATTAAGTTCTGATAGACAAAATAGATACATATAATATTTCTCTTGCACTACACATCCTTCAAAGAGAAGGTGAGGTGAATTTATCTTATTACTCGGGATGGGGGTTCTTTCAGAACTGTATAGATTGGTGTCTGGACACTATTGTTCAAGGTTGGTTAAAATCCCCTTGACCTAGTACATCTACGTTACCTTCTCGAATAAAAATGGAGCTGTTTAGAGATGATATCACCGATATCATTGTGTTGTTGTGCTGTGTGGTTGGTCGACCTAGGATAAAATTCTTTGAAGAATGGATGTTTCATTTTTTCCTCAGTGTTTGTGATGATAGAAATCAGATTGACTAGGCAGGGTTAATATGTGATTCCCTTCACAAACAACTTGTAAAGTTTAATGATAGGAGTGAATTATGCTTTTGCTTTGTGCTTTGCTATGTATTAGCTGTCAAGAGAATCTCTTGGCTGGGTTTGAGACAAGTTGGAAATGTCACAAATGGTGTCCATGTTTATAATTGTTTCCCTCAATTACATAAAAGAGACGGTATGAGGAATTTCTCTCACATCCATGACACTTTATTCATGACAATCATAAAAGACATTGAAGTAAACCCTGAAAAGAGAATATCAGAGGAGGCTATGGCCCTAATTCAATATTATGGTAGCTTCTATATTCAGTACATAATTTTCTCATAATTGAGAATAGGAGTTTATGAAAAGGCTAGATTAAGATTACCCAAGTATGCCTCTAATTATCTCTTCTTGGAACTATGTCGTTATATGACCTTTGTTAATACAAAATATATACAAATGAGAAAGAAAGGGTACTCTTTTCCTATGAGCTTGTCTCAATTTTCTTGTAGAAATAATGAATCTCCAAAATTTTTTGATAAACTTCTAGCTAAGATTGGTTTTTGTTCCCTACCCATAAGGATCGATTTTGATAGTAAGGGTTATGTTAAAAAAAAATTCTATGGAGCTGCTCACTATGTTCACTTACCCAAGCTATAACAAGAATGGGACCTAAAATTAAATTTCAACATAAAGATAAAGAAGCAACGAGGATGTGATTGTTTGATTTCTTGTTTCCTACTTAGTTGTTCAATTTTTAAAGTCCTTGCTCATACTATTGGTCCTAGTGGACCGTTTAGTTGGAAGTTATTCTTAAACTCTCTTTAATTGGTTGTCTCCAAGAAGTCATTATTTTGATTAGTTTATGGTCAAACTATTTAAGGTTGGTAGGAATCATTGTTAACAGTTTCGATTTGGAACTTAAAGGATCCAAATTTCAGTTAGCAGCAATATTGTAATTTTATGAAAGTTTAATGGAATTCTGTTTGAAGGAGACTTTGTGCTGATTCAATCAGAGCTCTGATCTATATTTGATGCTATCATCAATATTTATATCTGAATGATTGATTGAATGTGGGAATATCTGTTCTTTATTTAGAATTTGTGCTATAACGAATAGTGGTTTCCTACATTATTGTGAATTTACATTCGATATTATGAATGTTCTTGTTTGTGATTTATTTTATGCGGTGATCATTCATTAGTAAAAATATTTGTATGAATGTTGGTAAATGATTTGTGTTTAAGATATATGGAAATTGATCTTTATACTTTGATGTGATGGTCATGTGTAATTAATCTCATGTTTTCCTTCCTCTTTATTTTGTAAAGTTTACCTTTCCTGCTTTCTAGTTAAAAGCATACCCAAAATAACCTAAATTGATATCATAAGATGGATTTGTACCTCTAAAATTGAAAGGAAAGTTGCAAAGCCATAGCAACTTCTCCGACTGTTGTTAATAGTTTGCTCTCTTATTCGGGGCTAAGAGTCGATACTGTCATATTTTGAAGAGAACAAAATCTATTAACCAACAATAATACATGCACATATACCTAGTTAAAATAAATAAATAATCATAATTATCCTCATCCACATTTAATTTATGTTAACTTAATTAAATATTTTTTTGATTCAAGTTATTTTACTAATTAAACAAGTTAGATTCAGGTTATTTAACTAATCAATCAATTGAGTTAATTAAATTAGTTCTAGGTTATTTGACTAATCAATCAATTGAGTTAATTGGTCAATCAAACCAGTTAACTCTAAATCAAATATATAGTCCACAAAATCAATTAAATCAATCTAAACATATGTATTTTCACTTTTGAAAAATCTAAAAAATTCACTATTTTTTCGGAAATTGAGGAAGCTCTCTAAATAACCATTGACCTACTTTGAATATTTTAATCATGTCATTGTTATGCTACTCAAAATATTTAATAACAATTGAGTCTCCATAATATTTTTTTTTGATTTGCATGTGTTTAGAATTTGGATTTTAATTTTTTGAAAATTTCTAAATTTTATTCTAAAATCACAATATATAATTTAAAATATTATATAAAAGAATATTAGTAATTATGTATAAGATTTAAAATTTATATAGTTAATGACATAGAGAAAAATCATATAATACATATTGTATATATATTTTAAATTTATTTCAAAAGATTAATAATTATATAAAGATCTTAATTTCATGAGAGTCTGAAATAAATAAATAAATTAAGGCATGAGATATTATTTGATAATAAAATAAATCAAATAAAATTGACAATGTTTATTAAAAATAAATTGAAACATTACATATGACCATGTAGTAGAAATGCAATATACATTTGCTTCTTTTTATTTGATAATAGCTTTGCCTAAAGAGTAGTCATCGTCTTCATATTTCACTCATCTATAAATTTGGTTAAGATAACTCGAGAATGTTTGAATCATCATGCTATTGTCTATATCATCCTAGAATTAGCATCAAATTTATGAAATTTAGTTATGTTGTTCTTTCTCTTAACAAAATTAGTATTTTTCATTTATTTTCTTATGAGCCAAGTTGGGATGAAAAATGCATGTGTGACACATACTTTCCAAAATATTTGATTTATTTCTACAAACTAACCTTTTTATATTTAGAGTTGGGATCTTTTATTAAATTGTGTGAGGTTTGAGAAAATAATATAATTAAGAAAAAAAGATAATAATATTATGTATGAAGATATAGCCTTACGAACTTACCACATCTAATGTACTTAAATTTTTGGTAATATCAGAACACATATTAATAGAAACATCAGAGTACTTAAGTTTAATATTTTAAAACTCATCTCTCTATAGGTTTAAAAATTCCATTTAAATTTATTTAATTGAATAAAACATTTTGAAAACATATGCACCAAAAACCATCATAAACAAAATAATATCAATTTTGGTTAGACTCAAATTAAAATTATAATTACGATTAATATCTAGAAAGAGATTCCCCATATTAAATAGTTGCATTGACTACAAAGGAAGGCATGAAAAAATGAGATATCCTCTAAAATGACATCTACACCTCCATTCTTCATGCCATTTTGAAAGCTTCCTCGTATGCTTCTCATGATTAAGATGCTTCTAGATTTATTGCAAAAAAATTTCAAATAGCATATAAATGGGTGGAGAAAAACATGTTGAAGAAGGGAAACATAGAGACAAATGATGTAATGACATCCATAATTTCAAAATAACATAATTTACAGAATTCATAGAAAAATTCATAAAATAAGGTGTTACTATTCCACAAGTGCGGATATACAAGAATGAGACCTAAAATTAAATTTCAACATAAAGATTTAATACACAAACTATAACAAGGCCGAACATAATGGATCGTGTTCCTTTACGATAGACTGCAAGGTCATTTATAATGAAAAATAATTCATGAAGACCATCATGACAGGAACTTTGACATATGTCTCCCACAATCACATAAAGGGTGAGAACATTTTTGGGGCATGTATCCACCCTACCACGAAGTAGTTACACTTCCCCAAAATATTTCATGATACAAAAGATACCCAACCCGGCACGAGGTAGACTAACAATGCAAATTCGACAAGAGTAATGGAATAATGCAATATGGCATATCTATATCTAAACTGATATAACAACTTCATGGTTACCTAAGAATGTATATTAAGAATACATTGCTTTCATGAGCATATATGTGTGTAATATCTTCAATCCATGCACTTGATAACTCATCAAGGATCTTATTTTCAATCAAACCTCCATTAATTATAAAATCCAATCAGAACCATAATTTAATTTTCTCAAATTCTCAAGAAATATACAACACTATAATCATAGCCGATACTACAACACATCTCTACATACATAAGTTTAAGATTATTTAGGAGTATCTATAAGAAATCATATAGCAGTCTCATAAAAAAATATAAGGATATCAAACATGAAGACACGGGATGGTCATTCATGAAAAGATATCATGACCTTAATAATGGTTACTCATGACAATGTCTCTTCTTTAACACCCAATAGTTGTATTATGATATCCAAGGCACAATTAGAGTATAGATCATTACTCACCATTTAATCTATCATCAAACAATCAATATCATATGACAATAACCTAGTTTCACCAAAAGATTCCATACCACGATCATATTCAAACATGAATTTTCCCCATTAAACCATTGTCTTTCCCAATACACACAATTATTTCATTTAAGATGTTCCCTTTGAATTAGGTTTGAGATAATATCAAATCAATATTTTAAGAAGAATAACGATAATGGATTTTAAGGATAATTCTTGTTGTTTTTAGAACTTATCATTCAAAATCAAAGAAAGTTCATAACTACTTTTCTTAAGAGGTCAACTCTTATCCACTTGGTGTGGTTCTAATCACCATAAGCTTGTACAAGTTGATCTAAATCCAATCTTGTAATAATATTCAGTAGAATTACTTTGTAAATAAACATTAATGAAATACATCTATTTAGCCTTAAAGAGTTTTATATTTACTTGAAAATCTACTTTGTTCCTCTTAAGAGTAAATACACTCTTACACACACATGTATATATTCCTATCTATCATATCATAGATTTTATAATTATAAATCTCCCAATAAAAGAATTTAGGATATGCTAAATAATCATTTGATCTTGAAAGGGTAATACAACCATATTAACCTTCAACTATTTATAATGCTATTAATATATTAATCATCAAGATGAAAATCTAAAATTAATTGTAAGAATACTATAAAATCTATCACTTCCTATAACATCATAATGACAATCTGAATAGCTTTCATTAAATCTTGTGTGTAAGCAACACAATTCAAATATGCATGCCCTTAAAACCACAAATTGCATAATCCCAAGCAAAAACCAATTAATTGTTTTTATAGAGACACCCAAAGAAGATTCTCTTTTTTATTTTTATTTTACTATATAAGAAAGATAACAATGTTTACAATTTTTAAAACTATTGTTTTTACTAACACACCATATTTATGATACTTTCATTTTTGGAGATTCTTATATCTCAGAAGCGAGGTGTGGGAAGAAGATGTTGGACAATTATGCAAAAATATCAAGGCAACATATGAACTATGAGACAAGCAAAATTTTCTTTTTAAATGTCTACCAATCCCTCCAAGAGAAAATCACTACTATCCTAGCCTACCAGACTGCTATTCTTCTTAATTTTTATTTGAGGCTTCCTCTCATATCTAAAACCCCCTCCTTATCCTTCTCAAATGGAATTATTGAGATATTCCAAAATAAATTAGAAGGTTGGAAACGTAATTTGCTCAGTATGGTAAGGAAAGTATAGATGGTTAAATCATGTCTTAAGAGCATCCCCATATATTACCTCTTCCTTTTCAAAATATTGGGGAAGGTGGCTGAGATAATTGAGATGATTCAGAAAATATTTTTCAGGATTGGTACTGAGGAGAAAAATTGACTATCCTTAGTTGCCTGGGACAGGGTATGTTGCAAAGCAACAATGATGAAACCCTAAAAACGTAGAGTACCTAAAATATAATTTCAATAACTACCAGAGAAATGCAGAGACGTGGCGAAGATATAGACAGTCAAACCAAATAATAGATTCTTAAAGCACAAATAGAGATATGTAAAACACTGAGAACGAAAAACTATGAATTTATTAAAAATCAAAAATATGTTAACTACCACACAAACTGAGGCAAAATAGGCCACAAGGTAAGGAAGACACATATTGAAAATGCACACAATGGAACGAGAGAATTTCAAATTGAAAAGAGTGAAAATCAATTCATCTTTAGAGGTACCTGAATTCTGGAGCTGAAAACAATTACCTCCGTTCTGCACAAACCTCTCTTTCAACCAAACACACCGAAAAAAAATTGCTTCAACGAAACCCGACAAAGCCCTCAACAAGCTCAGATACATTGTAAATACACATAGTATCCAGACAATGAAAACCCAAAAGTAGCTGTGAACTTTGTGTGCCGCCACAACAAAGGTAAACATGTAGAGAATGAAAACCCAAAATTAATTATGAGCATTGAACAAAAGTGACAGACACACTACCCAAGGACACGAAACACACTTTAGAGAAGCGAAACCTTTAGTCGCATTTAATCCAGGCTCTTCACATCACTCTCAAAGCCATCCATAGAGGGCATGGTAGGCGGTATGTCACCTCATCACCACGTCACACTCAAACACATCAATAGATGACGTTGTTCAAGTTGTCTTATCACCACCCAAGAAACAAGGCTTGGCCAAAAAGTTGCTAAAAAATGGATAATCATCGAAAGGCTGACACTTTGGCAGGCAAAAGCCCGCACAAGGATCTTATTGGCTAATTATGATTAATATATGGAAAGAGAATCTCCAAACTAAATAGCTGCATTGACTACAAATGAACGCTTGAACAAATGAGATATCCTCTAAAATGACATCTACACCTGCATTCTTTATGCCATTTTGAAAGCTTCGTCATATGCCTCTCACGATTAAAATCCTTCTAGATTTATTGCAGAAAGTTTTCATATAGCATATAAATAGGTGCAGAAAAACATGTTGAAGAAGGGGAAGCGTAGAGATAAATGAGTGGAAAGGGAATGCTTGTAGTGAGCGTAAAGCAGGATAAAAGATGCACGCTTGGAAGAATCAATTGGAAGGAAGAAATGAAATAAGTGAGAAAATAAGGATAAAGATGAAACCAATGTGACCAAAATCATGGGATGCCAATTATTTATGCAACTCTTATGGCCATGATTTTGATCCAGCCAAAGAAAACATCCTATTGCTCATTTCAAAGGATTGGGAAAGACATTGCAAATCAAATTTGAAATTCAAATTGGTTGCAGTTTCATTAATGATGAGTGTGACTATGTGCGTCTGTGTGGATCTTCCAGCTTGAGGGCAGTGGGATTAAATTTGAATTCTAACTATGGCTAACTACCGATTGTAGCCATTAACAGAATTGGTTAGAAGAACCAAAACGTCATCGGTGAAAGGAATGGATCAAAAGGCCCGACACCAGCCACTTAAGTGGGGCAACACCTAGAGTGTGTTTGTTAAGCCCAACCCTCTTGATCCTATGTTATAATGAAATAAAATATAAAACTTTTGACTATGGAAAAGCTTAAAGAAGCTGGAATTAGTTGATTTTGATCTTTTTGACTAGTCAAGATAGTTTCCACAAGGAAATCTAGATAATTTATCACACCATGAAAGGATTACCTCAAAGAATAAGGGTTTACTCTATAATGACCAAGCTTGAAGAATTTGATATTTTCAAGTAGTTTATATGGTACATCAAGTCAATAATGAATGTACTAAAAAAAATTAAAATGTTGAAACTAGATAATGCCTAAGATAATTTTGTCAACTTTTGTAAACAAAAGGGAATTAAGATGCAAATATTAGCTACATATACTACATAGAATAATGGGGTAACTAAAAGAAGGAATAAGAAAATTCAAGTAAAATATAAATCAATGCTCAAGGATCATAGTCTTGGATATAAATTATGGAGAGAAGTAATTCATATAACAACTTATTCGATCAATCATAGTTTGTAATTAAAACCTTAGAAATATAATCTGTAAACATGGAATGTTTAGGAAACGAATCCTTAGTTGGGCATTCTAGATTCTTTATGAGTATTTCATTGACACATTCCGAAAGAGAAGAGAAGGAAACTCAATGATAATATTTAAAAATGCATCTTTGTTAGGTATGATGAGTCTGGTAAAGCCTATGACTTTTACAATTTCATAGAAAATAAAGTTCACATCTCTAAAGATGCCAGTTTTGAGGAGTGTGACCTTACAAGTGTTTTTATGTTAAGTTTTTAAAAGAAAAAGATGGATATTATGCATCATCATACACACCGAGAAAATTTAAGCTAAAACCAAAAGGAATTAATGAATCAACAAAAGTAAGAGAAGGTATTGATGAGTCAAATTCAAGCCCATTATCCATTCCAAAATCCAATGAAATCTTGTAAGGAGATACTAAATAGTAAGGAAATAGCCATCAATTGTTATGGCTATGATATCAATTACGCATTGATGATAATTGTTGGTGCTCATGAACCAAGAAGGCTTGAGGAAGTAGTAAAAAAGGAAACATGGTAAATCATTATGAAGCGAGAGGAAGTTGATACACGAAGCAACTGATTGTAAATGTGTACTAAAAAAAAAGTTTAAAATTCATGATTCATTAATAAGCACAAAACAAGATTGATAGCTATAGACAACAAATAGAATCATAGTGTGTTGAAGGTACCCAAGAGTATAGTTTCCCATAGTCACACAGAGCATATTATAAATGCATCATATATTTTTTTGTGTGACGAACCAATGTTTATAAAAAAAATGTTGAAAACACAAACTCCATTAAATCACAATCTCAAAAAACTATTATATTGACCTTGTAACAACTTTCCATAATATAATTTTAAAAAATTATAATAATACAAATCACAATCTCAAAATATCTATTATATACACCACCTCACGATATAATTTAAAAATTTATAATAACAATTTAATTTTATTATTAAAAATCAGAAGTTACGTTGCGGATTTTAATTTATTATTATTTGTCAAATAAAGTTGTAGGATTCGCATTTTTATCAGGGGGAGATTATGTCAAAAAAATAAACTAAAAATAAAAATCTTAAAATTTGTATATAACGATCGGAACGATCACCATTCTACTGGAGCGGTTGAGAGAGTGAGCGAGAAAATTGACTTATTCTAAACAACGAAATATTCCTTTTCGATTTCGATCATACCTGAAGAGTTCCAATGAAGCGTCTCAGATTTTTCTATTTTGCTTGAAAGAGTAAAACCCTTACCGAGTTATAAGCTGATTCGGTCAATTGTCCTGCAACATTTTTGTGCTCTGCTTATAAATTGCCCCTGCCTGCCATGTTTCGTGAACACATATTCAATAACATTTCCATTGTTAGAGCCGAATTTTCTTTGTAAGTAGCCCAACACGCTCTGTAGGAAGGCTTAACGGCTCTCGACATTGTGAGAGAGAACACACACTATCACGAATCTGACAAGATAATTTCAGTGCTGGATTTTCTTTGTTTGTAGCCAATCATGGCTAACAGCGCGCTTGCCGGGTTCCTCATTCTCCTCCTCTTTTTCATGTGTGCAATGTCGTTGGGCAAGGCGGAAGAAGAAGATATAAGGAAGCCCTATATTATTCATATGATCAAATCCATGAAACCCCAACATTTCTATCTACACCAACACTGGTACGCTTCAATGCTCAGCCAGGTCTCAGAATCAAATGCGAATGAGTTGCTATACACATATGATACTCTCTTGCACGGCTTTGCTGCGAGGCTAAGCGAAGCAGAGGCTGACGCCATGGAGAGTATGGAGGGGTGCTTGGCCGTGGTCCCTTCCTCCCTCAATAAAGTTGCCACTACACACACGCCAGAGTTTCTGGGTCTCTCATCCTCCTCCTCTTCTTCTCCTGGATTATGGTCTCAATACTCCACTGGTGGCGAAGATATCATCGTGGGCGTGATTGACACAGGCATATGGCCTGAAAGCAAAAGCTTCAATGATGCAGGGCTTGGACCTGTTCCCTCGAGATGGAAAGGCACATGTGAAAGCGGGCAGGCCTTCAATTCGTCACATTGCAATAGAAAAATCATTGGAGCTCGATACTTCTACAAAGGCTTCCAAAATAATGTTTCTAAAATCAATGAAACGTTGGAATACATGTCTCCCAGAGACGCCCACGGCCACGGCACTCATACAGCCTCAACTGCCGCAGGAGCTGCGGTAACGGGTGCCAGTTTACTCGGTTTCGCCAGTGGAACGGCCAGAGGAATGGCTCCTCATGCCAGGCTGGCCATCTACAAAGCATGTTGGGCGCCTGAAGGCAGATGCGACGACAGCGACGTGGCTGCTGCCATGGAACACGCCATTGCTGATGGCGTCGACATCCTTTCTATCTCAATTAGCTCAGAAGACGTGCCATTCCACATGAATATCAGAGCCATTGCAGCGTTTGGAGCGACAGAAAAGGGAGTATTTGTTTCTGCCGGGGCAGGCAATCGAGGACCACTTTCGTCTACTCTGAGCAACACAGAGCCATGGATTACAACCGTGGGTGCGAGCAGCATCGACAGAGATTTCCCTGCTTCTCTGGTGTTGGGCAACCAGGAGATATACAGAGGCACCTCCGCCTTCAAAGGAGGAGATGGAAAATTGCAAGGGCCATTCCCTCTCGTCTATGTCTCCGCCAGCAACAGCTCAAAGCGTTGTCTTGATGGCAGTCTCGACCCCAATCTGGTGAAGGATAAGATAGTGCTGTGTGATCAGTTGATCGATCCAGATGACTCTAGCGCACCGGAGAAGGCCAATGAAGTAGCTAGAGCAGGCGGTGCAGGAATGATTGTGGCCAATGAAGAGCTCCTTGGAGCACAGCAGCAGTTTTCCTACACTTTTAAATTTCCCGCTATCAGCTTAAGTTTCAAAGCTGGGGAAAAAATAAAATCCTACATCAACAGCACATCGAATACTAGTACTGCCACGGCCGCCATGCGTCTCACTGGATTGACTATTGTGGGAAACGCAACGGCCGCTCCCATAGTGGCTGCTTTTTCATCGAGGGGGCCGAGCGAAGCATATCCTTCTGTTCTCAAGCCTGATATGATTGCTCCTGGTGTCAACATATTGGCAGCATACGCTGGAAGTGTGGACTACATTTTAGATTCGGGGACCTCAATGGCGTGTCCTCATGTCAGCGGCATTGCAGCGCTCATAAAAGCCATCCATCCCACCTGGAGCCCCGCCGCCATCAAATCTGCTCTCATGACGTCTTCCTACATTGTGGATAATAGAAAGCAGGAGATCAGAGATTCAGTAACCATGGAGGCAGCCAACCCATTTGCTATGGGCTCAGGCCACGTGGACCCAAGATCTGCAATGGATCCTGGCCTTGTCTACGACATGGCACCGCAAGATTATATAGACTTTCTATGCTCTCTTAACTACACCAAGAAACAAATTGCTCTTCTCACCAAGAGACTGATCTCGTGTCCCAAGTCCAGTTTCGAAGCTGGAGATCTCAATTACCCTTCGTTTTCTGTTGTGTTTAAGCCGGGCAACAATTCGGCTCAAGTGAGCAGAAGAACAGTGACGAATGTGGGTGCAGTTGCAAAGGGTAATGTAGTATACAGAGCGAGTGTGAAGAGCCCTCCTGGTGTCAGCATCACTGTGGAGCCCCAGACGTTCGTGTTCAGAAATCTGTACGATAAAGCCACCTACATAGTGAAATTTGAAAGCAATATAAGGACTCCATCTCCTTCCGAGGGAGACCAAAATGGCTTTGGAGAGATAAGTTGGACTTGCATTGAGGGTGGAAGACAACTTGTTCGTAGTCCGATCGTATTGACTTGGCAAGCTTCAAACTAATCCAACCTAGCTCAAATATAATATTATTTATATTTAGCAATCCATATGGATAAGATAATCCAACCTAGCCCTGCTACTTAGTATGTCATTTGCAAGCATATATAATGCAGCTTAGTGATTGGTTTGTAATGCATCAAATATAATATTAATTATGAAACCCTAACAAAGGGGTAAGCCATTAGGTTTAGACTAAGCCACTGAAACTCACTAAGACAAGGAAGAATGAATCCGAAAGGAGAAATTCATTCCTCATATCTAGATTTAAGCTTTGCATGATATTTGTAATATTTTGTCACTGTTATTTTATGTCAATCTCTCATTGTTTGTCCTAGATCTAGCATTGAAATTCAACTGTAATTCAAATTTAGTTTTCAACTCTAACAAGGGGAGAATTAACTTGTTTTGAATCAAGTCCTTTTAGGATTGGATCAATCAAGTTTAATTTTGTTCTCTTAATGTTTGGTCGTTAGGCAAAATTAGTGGCTTTATCAACCTAAATGGTAACACCCTAATTTCCACCATCTCACAAAGTCTAATAGAATTAACTTGAAAACATTGAAAAGAACAAGTCTAGATTATCAAATTTAAAGGAAACATACATAATAAACATTTGAATTCTCAAAAACTAAGAATATTACCTCATCGAATAAAAAATGATCTAAAAAACCTCAACTATTTGTCTTACGTTGTGCAATCGACAAAAAGGTGGTCAAATGGTCATGGAATATTCAAAATATGTTTGTGTGAAGCCTAACCACCATGAAAAAGTGTCACTTTATCTCATAACATGCAAAAGGTAGAAAAACTAGAAAATGTGGGCCTAAATCGTGGGTCAACTAATCCTCTTACCCTTTTTTAATGCAAGCTATTTGGCGGGCACAAAATGCCCTATATATAGTTTTGATTTATTCCTCAATGTATTGCTAGTGTAAATGGTTTGTGATTCCTAGTTTAGATAATTAGACTAATGAATCCCATTTACTTACTCTACAATAAGGAGCCTCATGAACCCCTTTATAGGCCAACAACAAAAACATGAGGAAATAAGGGGAAACAAAAACTCCCTATGTGACAAGCCCTATACTGAACCAACTAATGTAAAAGCCAAAATTTATTGAGCCAGGGGTACAACCTTATGTTGAACCTCTATTTCCAACCATAATGTCCCCACAAGAATGATCACCCATGTGGAATGAGCAGACTGCAATGCAAGAAGAGGACCATTTGCATAATAATTAGGTTTTAGCATATCTATGTAATCCTATCCATATCAAATAACTTCAAACAACAAAAATATAACACCTTAATTTCCAATCACTCACACAATTTTAGGCACCAAGGAGAACCTCCAATTTAAATTTTTTTGTTAGTGCCATGATAAATTATTTTTAGAATAAAATAAAATAAATTTTAAGTGAATAAAATAGTTGCAAATTTTATATCTCCCACATTTGTTTTAGATATATGTATTTAAGATAACTATACTACCTTAGATTGACGTACAGGATTATATGTACATGCTTTGCAACCAGTCGATTTTAGAATAACATGTAAATTAATTAGATATTCATATCTTAACTTGGTTTCTGATAGGATTTATCTTTCTAAATCCAACCTCGTCACATCAATAATTGTTTGGGGATAATTAAAACTATGAATATGAATGTTTCTTAGATTTTGACTTAGTAAAGGATAATTATAATTTCTTTTTTATTTTTCTTTCAATTTATTTGTGTTTTTGTAATTTTTCTTAAATAATTATACCTTTTTATTTGCCTCTATTTTTATGTCACTCCTTTAAAATTCTATGGAAATTATGTCATCATGGCCTACCATATCATGCTCCATCCTACTACTTTCCTACTTAGATATTTTTCTTGTACTTCATATCAAAAATATGTTATCAATGTCTACCATATGATGGTGCATCCTTTTACATGATACATTGAATTAGGTTGCTCAAATTTTAAAAATGTACTGTGAGCATCACAAATTTTATCATGACATTATTAACACTCTGCATTTATTCTTATTTATAACTATTGATAAATAACATTCTTTCTGTCCCATCCTTTGAGTCCCACCCATCTATTTAGTCCCATGTTCTTTTATTTTATTTCAAGTGTTCATCCATCTCTTTTATTCTTCCTTGTGCTTTGGACCAACACTCGGTGACATTAAATATTTCTTATTCTACATTATTTACAAATCCACCGCTTCTTTTATATGTGGCACCCTTTGAACAAGGGCAACATTTAGACACCTATATTTCATCACCTTGTTAATTAAATCCATCATAATCCTATTTGGGAAAATCCATCATTCTAACCAATCAATTCTATTATCATTTCTTAATTGACTAATTCTATTGTGCTCATCATCATGCCACATTGATACTGTCTTATGGACTTTTCCATGTTAATGCACCTTATTAATTAATTGATTACATTATATCAATTAATAAATTTCAATCACCCATATATCATCCCATGACTAATTAATTCATAAAACATAATTAATTAATTAATCAGCTATTTCCTAAATAATTGTTGTGCCCGTCCTGCCCATTGGGCCATAGTTTGTTCCTCAAGTTGGGGACCACCACATTACAAGAGTAATGTACATGCTTTAGTTCTCAAAACCCTCGATTGAATGATCAACCTCTTTCCTTTAAGCGTCAAGTCTTGGTTATGTCCAATGGGGCCCCACCTCACTTTATCACCTTATTGCCATCTAATGGAAATTTAAATCACTAGGATTTATCATTATTGAGCCTTGTTCCACCCGATACCCCGATCCCCGGTAGTATCATGTTAGTGGGTCCCTCATAGGTCACATATCAACCGGACACGCGTTAGAAACTTTTTCAGCACACACACTTCTCGTGTTATGCAGTTCTTAAAGAACCCGATTGCCTGATATTTCGATAGTAGCAGCCTCAAGACCGACAACTCATGCAATGACGTCAATAAATTACCTTTTGGTAATGGGAAATAAATGAAGCATTAATAAAATGTTTTTTTTTCAAATCTCAAAGTAGTACGACAACCGCCGAAACAAAAGAATTAATTTCTCCATGTATTCATATGGCTATCACCTTTTCTCATCCTATTTGCATTTGAGACTTCTGGTAAACTTGAAGGGGTGTATAGGCGAAAGCACAAAACCAGGTTTGAGGATAGAATCTCTGTTTGCATAAAATTGTTAAAATTTCTGGTTTTCTTGTTGATAAGATAGGGGAAGTTTGTTAATTTGGCATTCATGAACATCCGTTCTTCTCATAAATCCTTTCTATTTTATCCCAATTTGATCTTTCACCCTCTATCAGAAACCCTAGCCCTTCTGTGTTTAGCTTTTATGGCACCTAAACCCTCTCAGCCCATTGAAAGAAAATTAGACCATATCAAAGATAGAGAAATCGAACCATTTACAATGCATGACATTCAGAAGAGGCTTCATAGTTTAGAGAAGTGTCCCATTACACAAAAAGTCATTGAATCTACTATATCTCAAGCTAAAGGTTATCCTTTCACCATTGCATGCCTATAATTGGTCCTCTCCTGTGTGCAACATTATCATCCCGACTCCCATGAAATCCAAAGTGTGAATTAAGTTCTGATAGACAAAATAGATACATATAATATTTCTCTTGCACTACACATCCTTCAAAGAGAAGGTGAGGTGAATTTATCTTATTACTCGGGATGGGGGTTCTTTCAGAACTGTATAGATTGGTGTCTGGACACTATTGTTCAAGGTTGGTTAAAATCCCCTTGACCTAGTACATCTACGTTACCTTCTCGAATAAAAATGGAGCTGTTTAGAGATGATATCACCGATATCATTGTGTTGTTGTGCTGTGTGGTTGGTCGACCTAGGATAAAATTCTTTGAAGAATGGATGTTTCATTTTTTCCTCAGTGTTTGTGATGATAGAAATCAGATTGACTAGGCAGGGTTAATATGTGATTCCCTTCACAAACAACTTGTAAAGTTTAATGATAGGAGTGAATTATGCTTTTGCTTTGTGCTTTGCTATGTATTAGCTGTCAAGAGAATCTCTTGGCTGGGTTTGAGACAAGTTGGAAATGTCACAAATGGTGTCCATGTTTATAATTGTTTCCCTCAATTACATAAAAGAGACGGTATGAGGAATTTCTCTCACATCCATGACACTTTATTCATGACAATCATAAAAGACATTGAAGTAAACCCTGAAAAGAGAATATCAGAGGAGGCTATGGCCCTAATTCAATATTATGGTAGCTTCTATATTCAGTACATAATTTTCTCATAATTGAGAATAGGAGTTTATGAAAAGGCTAGATTAAGATTACCCAAGTATGCCTCTAATTATCTCTTCTTGGAACTATGTCGTTATATGACCTTTGTTAATACAAAATATATACAAATGAGAAAGAAAGGGTACTCTTTTCCTATGAGCTTGTCTCAATTTTCTTGTAGAAATAATGAATCTCCAAAATTTTTTGATAAACTTCTAGCTAAGATTGGTTTTTGTTCCCTACCCATAAGGATCGATTTTGATAGTAAGGGTTATGTTAAAAAAAAATTCTATGGAGCTGCTCACTATGTTCACTTACCCAAGCTATAACAAGAATGGGACCTAAAATTAAATTTCAACATAAAGATAAAGAAGCAACGAGGATGTGATTGTTTGATTTCTTGTTTCCTACTTAGTTGTTCAATTTTTAAAGTCCTTGCTCATACTATTGGTCCTAGTGGACCGTTTAGTTGGAAGTTATTCTTAAACTCTCTTTAATTGGTTGTCTCCAAGAAGTCATTATTTTGATTAGTTTATGGTCAAACTATTTAAGGTTGGTAGGAATCATTGTTAACAGTTTCGATTTGGAACTTAAAGGATCCAAATTTCAGTTAGCAGCAATATTGTAATTTTATGAAAGTTTAATGGAATTCTGTTTGAAGGAGACTTTGTGCTGATTCAATCAGAGCTCTGATCTATATTTGATGCTATCATCAATATTTATATCTGAATGATTGATTGAATGTGGGAATATCTGTTCTTTATTTAGAATTTGTGCTATAACGAATAGTGGTTTCCTACATTATTGTGAATTTACATTCGATATTATGAATGTTCTTGTTTGTGATTTATTTTATGCGGTGATCATTCATTAGTAAAAATATTTGTATGAATGTTGGTAAATGATTTGTGTTTAAGATATATGGAAATTGATCTTTATACTTTGATGTGATGGTCATGTGTAATTAATCTCATGTTTTCCTTCCTCTTTATTTTGTAAAGTTTACCTTTCCTGCTTTCTAGTTAAAAGCATACCCAAAATAACCTAAATTGATATCATAAGATGGATTTGTACCTCTAAAATTGAAAGGAAAGTTGCAAAGCCATAGCAACTTCTCCGACTGTTGTTAATAGTTTGCTCTCTTATTCGGGGCTAAGAGTCGATACTGTCATATTTTGAAGAGAACAAAATCTATTAACCAACAATAATACATGCACATATACCTAGTTAAAATAAATAAATAATCATAATTATCCTCATCCACATTTAATTTATGTTAACTTAATTAAATATTTTTTTGATTCAAGTTATTTTACTAATTAAACAAGTTAGATTCAGGTTATTTAACTAATCAATCAATTGAGTTAATTAAATTAGTTCTAGGTTATTTGACTAATCAATCAATTGAGTTAATTGGTCAATCAAACCAGTTAACTCTAAATCAAATATATAGTCCACAAAATCAATTAAATCAATCTAAACATATGTATTTTCACTTTTGAAAAATCTAAAAAATTCACTATTTTTTCGGAAATTGAGGAAGCTCTCTAAATAACCATTGACCTACTTTGAATATTTTAATCATGTCATTGTTATGCTACTCAAAATATTTAATAACAATTGAGTCTCCATAATATTTTTTTTTGATTTGCATGTGTTTAGAATTTGGATTTTAATTTTTTGAAAATTTCTAAATTTTATTCTAAAATCACAATATATAATTTAAAATATTATATAAAAGAATATTAGTAATTATGTATAAGATTTAAAATTTATATAGTTAATGACATAGAGAAAAATCATATAATACATATTGTATATATATTTTAAATTTATTTCAAAAGATTAATAATTATATAAAGATCTTAATTTCATGAGAGTCTGAAATAAATAAATAAATTAAGGCATGAGATATTATTTGATAATAAAATAAATCAAATAAAATTGACAATGTTTATTAAAAATAAATTGAAACATTACATATGACCATGTAGTAGAAATGCAATATACATTTGCTTCTTTTTATTTGATAATAGCTTTGCCTAAAGAGTAGTCATCGTCTTCATATTTCACTCATCTATAAATTTGGTTAAGATAACTCGAGAATGTTTGAATCATCATGCTATTGTCTATATCATCCTAGAATTAGCATCAAATTTATGAAATTTAGTTATGTTGTTCTTTCTCTTAACAAAATTAGTATTTTTCATTTATTTTCTTATGAGCCAAGTTGGGATGAAAAATGCATGTGTGACACATACTTTCCAAAATATTTGATTTATTTCTACAAACTAACCTTTTTATATTTAGAGTTGGGATCTTTTATTAAATTGTGTGAGGTTTGAGAAAATAATATAATTAAGAAAAAAAGATAATAATATTATGTATGAAGATATAGCCTTACGAACTTACCACATCTAATGTACTTAAATTTTTGGTAATATCAGAACACATATTAATAGAAACATCAGAGTACTTAAGTTTAATATTTTAAAACTCATCTCTCTATAGGTTTAAAAATTCCATTTAAATTTATTTAATTGAATAAAACATTTTGAAAACATATGCACCAAAAACCATCATAAACAAAATAATATCAATTTTGGTTAGACTCAAATTAAAATTATAATTACGATTAATATCTAGAAAGAGATTCCCCATATTAAATAGTTGCATTGACTACAAAGGAAGGCATGAAAAAATGAGATATCCTCTAAAATGACATCTACACCTCCATTCTTCATGCCATTTTGAAAGCTTCCTCGTATGCTTCTCATGATTAAGATGCTTCTAGATTTATTGCAAAAAAATTTCAAATAGCATATAAATGGGTGGAGAAAAACATGTTGAAGAAGGGAAACATAGAGACAAATGATGTAATGACATCCATAATTTCAAAATAACATAATTTACAGAATTCATAGAAAAATTCATAAAATAAAGTGTTACTATTCCACAAGTGCGGATATACAAGAATGAGACCTAAAATTAAATTTCAACATAAAGATTTAATACACAAACTATAACAAGGCCGAACATAATGGATCGTGTTCCTTTACGATAGACTGCAAGGTCATTTATAATGAAAAATAATTCATGAAGACCATCATGACAGGAACTTTGACATATGTCTCCCACAATCACATAAAGGGTGAGAACATTTTTGGGGCATGTATCCACCCTACCACGAAGTAGTTACACTTCCCCAAAATATTTCATGATACAAAAGATACCCAACCCGGCACGAGGTAGACTAACAATGCAAATTCGACAAGAGTAATGGAATAATGCAATATGGCATATCTATATCTAAACTGATATAACAACTTCATGGTTACCTAAGAATGTATATTAAGAATACATTGCTTTCATGAGCATATATGTGTGTAATATCTTCAATCCATGCACTTGATAACTCATCAAGGATCTTATTTTCAATCAAACCTCCATTAATTATAAAATCCAATCAGAACCATAATTTAATTTTCTCAAATTCTCAAGAAATATACAACACTATAATCATAGCCGATACTACAACACATCTCTACATACATAAGTTTAAGATTATTTAGGAGTATCTATAAGAAATCATATAGCAGTCTCATAAAAAAATATAAGGATATCAAACATGAAGACACGGGATGGTCATTCATGAAAAGATATCATGACCTTAATAATGGTTACTCATGACAATGTCTCTTCTTTAACACCCAATAGTTGTATTATGATATCCAAGGCACAATTAGAGTATAGATCATTACTCACCATTTAATCTATCATCAAACAATCAATATCATATGACAATAACCTAGTTTCACCAAAAGATTCCATACCACGATCATATTCAAACATGAATTTTCCCCATTAAACCATTGTCTTTCCCAATACACACAATTATTTCATTTAAGATGTTCCCTTTGAATTAGGTTTGAGATAATATCAAATCAATATTTTAAGAAGAATAACGATAATGGATTTTAAGGATAATTCTTGTTGTTTTTAGAACTTATCATTCAAAATCAAAGAAAGTTCATAACTACTTTTCTTAAGAGGTCAACTCTTATCCACTTGGTGTGGTTCTAATCACCATAAGCTTGTACAAGTTGATCTAAATCCAATCTTGTAATAATATTCAGTAGAATTACTTTGTAAATAAACATTAATGAAATACATCTATTTAGCCTTAAAGAGTTTTATATTTACTTGAAAGTCTACTTTGTTCCTCTTAAGAGTAAATACACTCTTACACACACATGTATATATTCCTATCTATCATATCATAGATTTTATAATTATAAATCTCCCAATAAAAGAATTTAGGATATGCTAAATAATCATTTGATCTTGAAAGGGTAATACAACCATATTAACCTTCAACTATTTATAATGCTATTAATATATTAATCATCAAGATGAAAATCTAAAATTAATTGTAAGAATACTATAAAATCTATCACTTCCTATAACATCATAATGACAATCTGAATAGCTTTCATTAAATCTTGTGTGTAAGCAACACAATTCAAATATGCATGCCCTTAAAACCACAAATTGCATAATCCCAAGCAAAAACCAATTAATTGTTTTTATAGAGACACCCAAAGAAGATTCTCTTTTTTATTTTTATTTTACTATATAAGAAAGATAACAATGTTTACAATTTTTAAAACTATTGTTTTTACTAACACACCATATTTATGATACTTTCATTTTTGGAGATTCTTATATCTCAGAAGCGAGGTGTGGGAAGAAGATGTTGGACAATTATGCAAAAATATCAAGGCAACATATTAACTATGAGACAAGCAAAATTTTCTTTTTAAATGTCTACCAATCCCTCCAAGAGAAAATCACTACTATCCTAGCCTACCAGACTGCTATTCTTCTTAATTTTTATTTGAGGCTTCCTCTCATATCTAAAACCCCCTCCTTATCCTTCTCAAATGGAATTATTGAGATATTCCAAAATAAATTAGAAGGTTGGAAACGTAATTTGCTCAGTATGGTAAGGAAAGTATAGATGGTTAAATCATGTCTTAAGAGCATCCCCATATATTACCTCTTCCTTTTCAAAATATTGGGGAAGGTGGCTGAGATAATTGAGATGATTCAGAAAATATTTTTCAGGATTGGTACTGAGGAGAAAAATTGACTATCCTTAGTTGCCTGGGACAGGGTATGTTGCAAAGCAACAATGATGAAACCCTAAAAACGTAGAGTACCTAAAATATAATTTCAATAACTACCAGAGAAATGCAGAGACGTGGCGAAGATATAGACAGTCAAACCAAATAATAGATTCTTAAAGCACAAACAGAGATATGTAAAACACTGAGAACGAAAAACTATGAATTTATTAAAAATCAAAAATATGTTAACTACCACACAAACTGAGGCAAAATAGGCCACAAGGTAAGGAAGACACATATTGAAAATGCACACAATGGAACGAGAGAATTTCAAATTGAAAAGAGTGAAAATCAATTCATCTTTAGAGGTACCTGAATTCTGGAGCTGAAAACAATTACCTCCGTTCTGCACAAACCTCTCTTTCAACCAAACACACCGAAAAAAAATTGCTTCAACGAAACCCGACAAAGCCCTCAACAAGCTCAGATACATTGTAAATACACATAGTATCCAGACAATGAAAACCCAAAAGTAGCTGTGAACTTTGTGTGCCGCCACAACAAAGGTAAACATGTAGAGAATGAAAACCCAAAATTAATTATGAGCATTGAACAAAAGTGACAGACACACTACCCAAGGACACGAAACACACTTTAGAGAAGCGAAACCTTTAGTCGCATTTAATCCAGGCTCTTCACATCACTCTCAAAGCCATCCATAGAGGGCATGGTAGGCGGTATGTCACCTCATCACCACGTCACACTCAAACACATCAATAGATGACGTTGTTCAAGTTGTCTTATCACCACCCAAGAAACAAGGCTTGGCCAAAAAGTTGCTAAAAAATGGATAATCATCGAAAGGCTGACACTTTGGCAGGCAAAAGCCCGCACAAGGATCTTATTGGCTAATTATGATTAATATATGGAAAGAGAATCTCCAAACTAAATAGCTGCATTGACTACAAATGAACGCTTGAACAAATGAGATATCCTCTAAAATGACATCTACACCTGCATTCTTTATGCCATTTTGAAAGCTTCGTCATATGCCTCTCACGATTAAAATCCTTCTAGATTTATTGCAGAAAGTTTTCATATAGCATATAAATAGGTGCAGAAAAACATGTTGAAGAAGGGGAAGCGTAGAGATAAATGAGTGGAAAGGGAATGCTTGTAGTGAGCGTAAAGCAGGATAAAAGATGCACGCTTGGAAGAATCAATTGGAAGGAAGAAATGAAATAAGTGAGAAAATAAGGATAAAGATGAAACCAATGTGACCAAAATCATGGGATGCCAATTATTTATGCAACTCTTATGGCCATGATTTTGATCCAGCCAAAGAAAACATCCTATTGCTCATTTCAAAGGATTGGGAAAGACATTGCAAATCAAATTTGAAATTCAAATTGGTTGCAGTTTCATTAATGATGAGTGTGACTATGTGCGTCTGTGTGGATCTTCCAGCTTGAGGGCAGTGGGATTAAATTTGAATTCTAACTATGGCTAACTACCGATTGTAGCCATTAACAGAATTGGTTAGAAGAACCAAAACGTCATCGGTGAAAGGAATGGATCAAAAGGCCCGACACCAGCCACTTAAGTGGGGCAACACCTAGAGTGTGTTTGTTAAGCCCAACCCTCTTGATCCTATGTTATAATGAAATAAAATATAAAACTTTTGACTATGGAAAAGCTTAAAGAAGCTGGAATTAGTTGATTTTGATCTTTTTGACTAGTCAAGATAGTTTCCACAAGGAAATCTAGATAATTTATCACACCATGAAAGGATTACCTCAAAGAATAAGGGTTTACTCTATAATGACCAAGCTTGAAGAATTTGATATTTTCAAGTAGTTTATATGGTACATCAAGTCAATAATGAATGTACTAAAAAAAATTAAAATGTTGAAACTAGATAATGCCTAAGATAATTTTGTCAACTTTTGTAAACAAAAGGGAATTAAGATGCAAATATTAGCTACATATACTACATAGAATAATGGGGTAACTAAAAGAAGGAATAAGAAAATTCAAGTAAAATATAAATCAATGCTCAAGGATCATAGTCTTGGATATAAATTATGGAGAGAAGTAATTCATATAACAACTTATTCGATCAATCATAGTTTGTAATTAAAACCTTAGAAATATAATCTGTAAACATGGAATGTTTAGGAAACGAATCCTTAGTTGGGCATTCTAGATTCTTTATGAGTATTTCATTGACACATTCCGAAAGAGAAGAGAAGGAAACTCAATGATAATATTTAAAAATGCATCTTTGTTAGGTATGATGAGTCTGGTAAAGCCTATGACTTTTACAATTTCATAGAAAATAAAGTTCACATCTCTAAAGATGCCAGTTTTGAGGAGTGTGACCTTACAAGTGTTTTTATGTTAAGTTTTTAAAAGAAAAAGATGGATATTATGCATCATCATACACACCGAGAAAATTTAAGCTAAAACCAAAAGGAATTAATGAATCAACAAAAGTAAGAGAAGGTATTGATGAGTCAAATTCAAGCCCATTATCCATTCCAAAATCCAATGAAATCTTGTAAGGAGATACTAAATAGTAAGGAAATAGCCATCAATTGTTATGGCTATGATATCAATTACGCATTGATGATAATTGTTGGTGCTCATGAACCAAGAAGGCTTGAGGAAGTAGTAAAAAAGGAAACATGGTAAATCATTATGAAGCGAGAGGAAGTTGATACACGAAGCAACTGATTGTAAATGTGTACTAAAAAAAAAGTTTAAAATTCATGATTCATTAATAAGCACAAAACAAGATTGATAGCTATAGACAACAAATAGAATCATAGTGTGTTGAAGGTACCCAAGAGTATAGTTTCCCATAGTCACACAGAGCATATTATAAATGCATCATATATTTTTTTGTGTGACGAACCAATGTTTATAAAAAAAATGTTGAAAACACAAACTCCATTAAATCACAATCTCAAAAAACTATTATATTGACCTTGTAACAACTTTCCATAATATAATTTTAAAAAATTATAATAATACAAATCACAATCTCAAAATATCTATTATATACACCACCTCACGATATAATTTAAAAATTTATAATAACAATTTAATTTTATTATTAAAAATCAGAAGTTACGTTGCGGATTTTAATTTATTATTATTTGTCAAATAAAGTTGTAGGATTCGCATTTTTATCAGGGGGAGATTATGTCAAAAAAATAAACTAAAAATAAAAATCTTAAAATTTGTATATAACGATCGGAACGATCACCATTCTACTGGAGCGGTTGAGAGAGTGAGCGAGAAAATTGACTTATTCTAAACAACGAAATATTCCTTTTCGATTTCGATCATACCTGAAGAGTTCCAATGAAGCGTCTCAGATTTTTCTATTTTGCTTGAAAGAGTAAAACCCTTACCGAGTTATAAGCTGATTCGGTCAATTGTCCTGCAACATTTTTGTGCTCTGCTTATAAATTGCCCCTGCCTGCCATGTTTCGTGAACACATATTCAATAACATTTCCATTGTTAGAGCCGAATTTTCTTTGTAAGTAGCCCAACACGCTCTGTAGGAAGGCTTAACGGCTCTCGACATTGTGAGAGAGAACACACACTATCACGAATCTGACAAGATAATTTCAGTGCTGGATTTTCTTTGTTTGTAGCCAATCATGGCTAACAGCGCGCTTGCCGGGTTCCTCATTCTCCTCCTCTTTTTCATGTGTGCAATGTCGTTGGGCAAGGCGGAAGAAGAAGATATAAGGAAGCCCTATATTATTCATATGATCAAATCCATGAAACCCCAACATTTCTATCTACACCAACACTGGTACGCTTCAATGCTCAGCCAGGTCTCAGAATCAAATGCGAATGAGTTGCTATACACATATGATACTCTCTTGCACGGCTTTGCTGCGAGGCTAAGCGAAGCAGAGGCTGACGCCATGGAGAGTATGGAGGGGTGCTTGGCCGTGGTCCCTTCCTCCCTCAATAAAGTTGCCACTACACACACGCCAGAGTTTCTGGGTCTCTCATCCTCCTCCTCTTCTTCTCCTGGATTATGGTCTCAATACTCCACTGGTGGCGAAGATATCATCGTGGGCGTGATTGACACAGGCATATGGCCTGAAAGCAAAAGCTTCAATGATGCAGGGCTTGGACCTGTTCCCTCGAGATGGAAAGGCACATGTGAAAGCGGGCAGGCCTTCAATTCGTCACATTGCAATAGAAAAATCATTGGAGCTCGATACTTCTACAAAGGCTTCCAAAATAATGTTTCTAAAATCAATGAAACGTTGGAATACATGTCTCCCAGAGACGCCCACGGCCACGGCACTCATACAGCCTCAACTGCCGCAGGAGCTGCGGTAACGGGTGCCAGTTTACTCGGTTTCGCCAGTGGAACGGCCAGAGGAATGGCTCCTCATGCCAGGCTGGCCATCTACAAAGCATGTTGGGCGCCTGAAGGCAGATGCGACGACAGCGACGTGGCTGCTGCCATGGAACACGCCATTGCTGATGGCGTCGACATCCTTTCTATCTCAATTAGCTCAGAAGACGTGCCATTCCACATGAATATCAGAGCCATTGCAGCGTTTGGAGCGACAGAAAAGGGAGTATTTGTTTCTGCCGGGGCAGGCAATCGAGGACCACTTTCGTCTACTCTGAGCAACACAGAGCCATGGATTACAACCGTGGGTGCGAGCAGCATCGACAGAGATTTCCCTGCTTCTCTGGTGTTGGGCAACCAGGAGATATACAGAGGCACCTCCGCCTTCAAAGGAGGAGATGGAAAATTGCAAGGGCCATTCCCTCTCGTCTATGTCTCCGCCAGCAACAGCTCAAAGCGTTGTCTTGATGGCAGTCTCGACCCCAATCTGGTGAAGGATAAGATAGTGCTGTGTGATCAGTTGATCGATCCAGATGACTCTAGCGCACCGGAGAAGGCCAATGAAGTAGCTAGAGCAGGCGGTGCAGGAATGATTGTGGCCAATGAAGAGCTCCTTGGAGCACAGCAGCAGTTTTCCTACACTTTTAAATTTCCCGCTATCAGCTTAAGTTTCAAAGCTGGGGAAAAAATAAAATCCTACATCAACAGCACATCGAATACTAGTACTGCCACGGCCGCCATGCGTCTCACTGGATTGACTATTGTGGGAAACGCAACGGCCGCTCCCATAGTGGCTGCTTTTTCATCGAGGGGGCCGAGCGAAGCATATCCTTCTGTTCTCAAGCCTGATATGATTGCTCCTGGTGTCAACATATTGGCAGCATACGCTGGAAGTGTGGACTACATTTTAGATTCGGGGACCTCAATGGCGTGTCCTCATGTCAGCGGCATTGCAGCGCTCATAAAAGCCATCCATCCCACCTGGAGCCCCGCCG